>NW_027464424.1:0-71489 GCF_050947455.1 Rhinoderma darwinii
CAGTATATAGATATATGCCTGTGTACTATCAGTATATATAGATATATGCCTTTGTACTATCAGTATATAGATATATGCCTGTGTGCTATCAGTATATAGATGTATGCCTGTGTGCTATCAGTATATAGATGTATGCCTGTGTGCTATCAGTATATAGATATATGCCTGTGTACTATCAGTATATAGATATATGCCTGTGTACTATCAGTATATAGATATCTGCCTGTGTACTAGCAGTATATAGATATATGCCTGTGTACTATCAGTATATAGATATATGCCTGTGTACTATCAGTATATAGATATATGCCTGTGTACTATCAGTACATAGATATATGCCTGTGTGCTATCAGTATATAGATATATGCCTGTGTACTATCAGTGTATAGATATATGCCTGTGTGCTATCAGTATATAGATATATGCCTGTGTGCTATCAGTATATAGATATATGCCTGTGTACTATCAGTGTATAGATATATGCCTGTGTACTATCAGTATATAGATATATGCCTGTGTGCTATCAGTATATAGATATATGCCTGTGTGCTTTCAGTATATAGATATATGCCTGTGTACTATCAGTGTATAGATATATGCCTGTGTGCTATCAGTATATAGATATATGCCTGTGTGCTATCAGTATATAGATATATGCCTGTGTACTATCAGTGTATAGATATATGCCTGTGTACTATCAGTATATAGATATATGCCTGTGTACTATCAGTATATAGATATATGCCTGTGTACTATCAGTATATAGATATATGCCTCTGTACTATCAGTGTATAGATATATGCCTGTGTACTATCTGTATATAGATATATGCCTGTGTACTATCAGTATATAGATATACGCCTGTGTACTATCAGTATATAGATATACGCCTGTGTACTATCAGTATATAGATATACGCCTGTGTACTATCAGTATATAGATATATGCCTGTGTACTATTAGTATATAGATATATGCCTGTGTACTATCAGTATATAGATATATGCCTGTGTACTATCAGTATATAGATATATGCCTGTGTGCTATCAGTATATAGATATATGGCTGTGTACTAATATATGCCTGTGTTCTATCAGTTTATAGATATATGCCTGTGTGCTATCAGTATATAGATATATGCCTGTGTGCTATCAGTATATAGATATATACCTGTGTACTATCAGTATATAGATATATGCCTGTGTACTATCAGTATATAGATATATGCCTGTGTACTATCAGTATATAGATATATGCCTGTGTACTATCAGTATATAGATATATGCCTGTGTACTATCAGTATATAGATATATGCCTGTGTACTATCAGTATATAGATATATGCCAGTATACTATCAGTATATAGATATATGCCTGTGTGCTATCAGTGTATAGATATATGCCAGTGTACTATCAGTATATAGATATATGCCTGTGTACTATCAGTATATAGATATAGGCCTGTGTGCTATCAGTATATAGATATAGGCCTGTGTGCTATCAGTGTATAGATATATGCCTGTGTGCTATCAGTGTATAGATATATGCCTGTGTACTATCAGTATATAGATATATGCCTGTGTACTATCAGTATATACGGTAGATATATGCCTGTGTATTATCAGTGTATAGATATATGCCTGTGTACTATCAGTATATAGATATATGCCAGTGTGCTATCAGTATATAGATATATGCCTGTGTACTATCAGTATATAGATATATGCCTGTGTGCTATCAGTATATAGATATACGCCTGTGTACTATCAGTATATAGATGTATGCCTGTGTACTATCAGTATATAGATATATGCCTGTGTACTATCAGTATATAGATATACGCCTGTGTGCTATCAGTATATAGATATATGCCTGTGTACTATCAGTATATAGATATATGCCTGTGTACTATCAGTATATAGATATACGCCTGTGTACTATCAGTATATAGATATATGCCTGTGTACTATCAGTATATAGATATACGCCTGTGTACTATCAGTATATAGATATACACCTGTGTACTATCAGTGTATAGATATATGCCTGTGTACTATTAGTATATAGATATATGCCTGTGTACTATCAGTATATAGATATATGCCTGTGTACTATCAGTATATAGATATATGCCTGTGTGCTATCAGTATATAGATATATGGCTGTGTACTAATATATGCCTGTGTTCTATCAGTGTATAGATATATGCCTGTGTGCTATCAGTATATAGATATATACCTGTGTGCTATCAGTATATAGATATATACCTGTGTACTATCAGTATATAGATATATGCCTGTGTACTATCAGTATATAGATATATGCCTGTGTACTATCAGTATATAGATATATGCCTGTGTACTATCAGTATATAGATATATGCCTGTGTACTATCAGTATATAGATATATGCCTGTGTACTATCAGTATATAGATATATGCCTGTGTACTATCAGTGTATAGATATATGCCTGTGTACTATCAGTATATAGATATATGCCTGTGTACTATCAGTATATAGATATATGCCTGTGTACTATCAGTATATAGATATATGCCTGTGTACTATCAGTATATAGATATACGCCTGTGTACTATCAGTATATAGATATACGCCTGTGTACTATCAGTATATAGATATACGCATGTGTACTATCAGTATATAGATATATGCCTGTGTACTATTAGTATATAGATATATGCCTGTGTACTATCAGTATATAGATATATGCCTGTGTACTATCAGTATATAGATATATGCCTGTGTGCTATCAGTATATAGATATATGGCTGTGTACTAATATATGCCTGTGTTCTATCAGTGTATAGATATATGCCTGTGTGCTATCAGTATATAGATATATGCCTGTGTGCTATCAGTATATAGATATATACCTGTGTACTATCAGTATATAGATATATGCCTGTGTACTATCAGTATATAGATATATGCCTGTGTACTATCAGTATATAGATATATGCCTGTGTACTATCAGTATATAGATATATGCCTGTGTACTATCAGTATATAGATATATGCCTGTGTACTATCAGTATATAGATATATGCCTGTGTACTATCAGTATATAGATATATGCCTGTGTATTATCAGTGTATAGATATATGCCTGTGTACTATCAGTATATAGATATATGCCTGTGTACTATCAGTATATAGATATATGCCAGTGTACTATCAGTATATAGATATATGCCTGTGTGCTATCAGTATATAGATATAGGCCTGTGTGCTATCAGTATATAGATATAGGCCTGTGTGCTATCAGTGTATAGATATATGCCTGTGTGCTATCAGTGTATAGATATATGCCTGTGTGCTATCAGTATATAGATATATGCCTGTGTGCTATCAGTATATAGATATATGGCTGTGTACTATCAGTATATAGATATATGCCTGTGTACTATCAGTATATAGATATATGCCTGTGTGCTATCAGTATATAGATATATGGCTGTGTACTAATATATGCCTGTGTTCTATCAGTGTATAGATATATGCCTGTGTGCTATCAGTATATAGATATATGCCTGTGTGCTATCAGTATATAGATATATACCTGTGTACTATCAGTATATAGATATATGCCTGTGTACTATCAGTATATAGATATATGCCTGTGTACTATCAGTATATAGATATATGCCTGTGTACTATCAGTATATAGATATATGCCTGTGTACTATCAGTATATAGATATATGCCTGTGTACTATCAGTATATAGATATATGCCTGTGTACTATCAGTATATAGATATATGCCTGTGTACTATCAGTATATAGATATATGCCTGTGTACTATCAGTATATAGATATATGCCTGTGTACTATCAGTATATAGATGTATGCCTGTGTACTATCAGTGTATAGATATATGCCTGTGTACTATCAGTATATAGATATATGCCTGTGTGCTATCAGTATATAGATATATTCCTGTGTGCTATCAGTATATAGATATATGCCAGTGTACTATCAGTATATAGATATATGCCTGTGTGCTATCAGTATATAGATATATGCCTGTGTGCTATCAGTGTATAGATATATGCCTGTGTGCTATCAGTGTATAGATATATGCCTGTGTGCTATCAGTGTATAGATATATGCCTGTGTGCTATCAGTATATAGATATAGGCCTGTGTACTATCAGTATATAGATATAGGCCTGTGTACTATCAGTATATAGATATATGCCTGTGTACTATCAGTATATAGATATCTGCCTGTGTACTATCAGTATATAGATATATGCCTGTGTACTATCAGTATATAGATATCTGCCTGTGTACTATCAGTATATAGATATATGCCTGTGTACTATCAGTATATAGATGTATGCCTGTGTGCTATCAGTATATAGATATATACCTGTGTACTATCAGTATATAGATATCTGCCTGTGTACTATCAGTATATAGATATATGCCTGTGTACTATCAGTATATAGATATATGCCTGTGTACTATCAGTATATAGATATATGCCTGTGTACTATCAGTATATAGATATATGCCTGTGTACTATCAGTATATAGATATATGCCTGTGTACTATCAGTATATAGATATATGCCTGTGTATTATCAGTGTATAGATATATGCCTGTGTACTATCAGTATATAGATATATGCCTGTGTACTATCAGTATATAGATATATGCCAGTGTACTATCAGTATATAGATATATGCCTGTGTGCTATCAGTATATAGATATATGCCTGTGTGCTATCAGTATATAGATATAGGCCTGTGTGCTATCAGTGTATAGATATATGCCTGTGTGCTATCAGTGTATAGATATATGCCTGTGTGCTATCAGTGTATAGATATATGCCTGTGTGCTATCAGTATATAGATATAGGCCTGTGTACTATCAGTATATAGATATATGCCTGTGTACTATCAGTATATAGATATATGCCTGTGTACTATCAGTATATAGATATCTGCCTGTGTACTATCAGTATATAGATATATGCCTGTGTACTATCAGTATATAGATATATGCCTGTGTACTATCAGTATATAGATATATGCCTGTGTACTATCAGTATATAGATATATGCCTGTGTACTATCAGTATATAGATATATGCCTGTGTACTATCAGTATATAGATATATGCCTGTGTACTATCAGTATATAGATATATGCCTGTGTACTATCAGTATATAGATATATGCCTGTGTACTATCAGTATATAGATATATGCCTGTGTACTATCAGTATATAGATATATGCCTGTGTACTATCAGTATATAGATATATGCCTGTGTACTATCAGTATATAGATATATGCCTGTGTACTATCAGTATATAGATATATGCCTGTGTACTATCAGTATATAGATATATGCCTGTGTACTATCAGTATATAGATATATGCCTGTGTGCTATCAGTATATAGATATATGGCTGTGTGCTATCAGTATATAGATATATGCCTGTGTGCTATCAGTATATAGATATATGCCTGTGTACTATCAGTATATAGATATATGCCTGTGTACTATCAGTATATAGATATATGCCTGTGTGCTATCAGTATATAGATATATGACTGTGTACTATCAGTATATAGATATATGCCTGTGTACTATCAGTATATAGATATATGCCTGTGTACTATCAGTATATAGATATATGCCTGTGTACTATCAGTATATAGATATATGCCTGTGTACTATCAGTATATAGATATATGGCTGTGTATTATCAGTATATAGATATATGGCTGTGTACTATCAGTATATAGATATATGCCTGTGTGCTATCAGTATATAGATATATGCCTGTGTGCTATCAGTATATAGATATATGCCTGTGTGCTATCAGTATATAGATATATGCCTGTGTACTATCAGTATATAGATATATGCCTGTGTACTATCAGTATATATAGATATATGCCTTTGTACTATCAGTATATAGATATATGCCTGTGTGCTATCAGTATATAGATGTATGCCTGTGTGCTATCAGTATATAGATGTATGCCTGTGTGCTATCAGTATATAGATATATGCCTGTGTACTATCAGTATATAGATATATGCCTGTGTACTATCAGTATATAGATATCTGCCTGTGTACTAGCAGTATATAGATATATGCCTGTGTACTATCAGTATATAGATATATGCCTGTGTACTATCAGTATATAGATATATGCCTGTGTACTATCAGTACATAGATATATGCCTGTGTGCTATCAGTATATAGATATATGCCTGTGTACTATCAGTGTATAGATATATGCCTGTGTGCTATCAGTATATAGATATATGCCTGTGTGCTATCAGTATATAGATATATGCCTGTGTACTATCAGTGTATAGATATATGCCTGTGTACTATCAGTATATAGATATATGCCTGTGTGCTATCAGTATATAGATATATGCCTGTGTGCTTTCAGTATATAGATATATGCCTGTGTACTATCAGTGTATAGATATATGCCTGTGTGCTATCAGTATATAGATATATGCCTGTGTGCTATCAGTATATAGATATATGCCTGTGTACTATCAGTGTATAGATATATGCCTGTGTACTATCAGTATATAGATATATGCCTGTGTACTATCAGTATATAGATATATGCCTGTGTACTATCAGTATATAGATATATGCCTCTGTACTATCAGTGTATAGATATATGCCTGTGTACTATCTGTATATAGATATATGCCTGTGTACTATCAGTATATAGATATACGCCTGTGTACTATCAGTATATAGATATACGCCTGTGTACTATCAGTATATAGATATACGCCTGTGTACTATCAGTATATAGATATATGCCTGTGTACTATTAGTATATAGATATATGCCTGTGTACTATCAGTATATAGATATATGCCTGTGTACTATCAGTATATAGATATATGCCTGTGTGCTATCAGTATATAGATATATGGCTGTGTACTAATATATGCCTGTGTTCTATCAGTTTATAGATATATGCCTGTGTGCTATCAGTATATAGATATATGCCTGTGTGCTATCAGTATATAGATATATACCTGTGTACTATCAGTATATAGATATATGCCTGTGTACTATCAGTATATAGATATATGCCTGTGTACTATCAGTATATAGATATATGCCTGTGTACTATCAGTATATAGATATATGCCTGTGTACTATCAGTATATAGATATATGCCTGTGTACTATCAGTATATAGATATATGCCAGTATACTATCAGTATATAGATATATGCCTGTGTGCTATCAGTGTATAGATATATGCCAGTGTACTATCAGTATATAGATATATGCCTGTGTACTATCAGTATATAGATATAGGCCTGTGTGCTATCAGTATATAGATATAGGCCTGTGTGCTATCAGTGTATAGATATATGCCTGTGTGCTATCAGTGTATAGATATATGCCTGTGTACTATCAGTATATAGATATATGCCTGTGTACTATCAGTATATACGGTAGATATATGCCTGTGTATTATCAGTGTATAGATATATGCCTGTGTACTATCAGTATATAGATATATGCCAGTGTGCTATCAGTATATAGATATATGCCTGTGTACTATCAGTATATAGATATATGCCTGTGTGCTATCAGTATATAGATATACGCCTGTGTACTATCAGTATATAGATGTATGCCTGTGTACTATCAGTATATAGATATATGCCTGTGTACTATCAGTATATAGATATACGCCTGTGTGCTATCAGTATATAGATATATGCCTGTGTACTATCAGTATATAGATATATGCCTGTGTACTATCAGTATATAGATATACGCCTGTGTACTATCAGTATATAGATATATGCCTGTGTACTATCAGTATATAGATATACGCCTGTGTACTATCAGTATATAGATATACACCTGTGTACTATCAGTGTATAGATATATGCCTGTGTACTATTAGTATATAGATATATGCCTGTGTACTATCAGTATATAGATATATGCCTGTGTACTATCAGTATATAGATATATGCCTGTGTGCTATCAGTATATAGATATATGGCTGTGTACTAATATATGCCTGTGTTCTATCAGTGTATAGATATATGCCTGTGTGCTATCAGTATATAGATATATACCTGTGTGCTATCAGTATATAGATATATACCTGTGTACTATCAGTATATAGATATATGCCTGTGTACTATCAGTATATAGATATATGCCTGTGTACTATCAGTATATAGATATATGCCTGTGTACTATCAGTATATAGATATATGCCTGTGTACTATCAGTATATAGATGTATGCCTGTGTACTATTAGTATATAGATATATGCCTGTGTACTATCAGTATATAGATATATGCCTGTGTACTATCAGTATATAGATATATGCCTGTGTGCTATCAGTATATAGATATATGGCTGTGTACTAATATATGCCTGTGTTCTATCAGTGTATAGATATATGCCTGTGTGCTATCAGTATATAGATATATGCCTGTGTGCTATCAGTATATAGATATATACCTGTGTACTATCAGTATATAGATATATGCCTGTGTACTATCAGTATATAGATATATGCCTGTGTACTATCAGTATATAGATATATGCCTGTGTACTATCAGTATATAGATATATGCCTGTGTACTATCAGTATATAGATATATGCCTGTGTACTATCAGTATATAGATATATGCCTGTGTACTATCAGTATATAGATATATGCCTGTGTATTATCAGTGTATAGATATATGCATGTGTACTATCAGTATATAGATATATGCCTGTGTATTATCAGTATATAGATATATGCCAGTGTACTATCAGTATATAGATATATGCCTGTGTGCTATCAGTATATAGATATAGGCCTGTGTGCTATCAGTATATAGATATAGGCCTGTGTGCTATCAGCGTATAGATATATGCCTGTGTGCTATCAGTGTATAGATATATGCCTGTGTGCTATCAGTATATAGATATATGCCTGTGTGCTATCAGTATATAGATATATGGCTGTGTACTATCAGTATATAGATATATGCCTGTGTACTATCAGTATATAGATATATGCCTGTGTGCTATCAGTATATAGATATATGGCTGTGTACTAATATATGCCTGTGTTCTATCAGTGTATAGATATATGCCTGTGTGCTATCAGTATATAGATATATGCCTGTGTGCTATCAGTATATAGATATATACCTGTGTACTATCAGTATATAGATATATGCCTGTGTACTATCAGTATATAGATATATGCCTGTGTACTATCAGTATATAGATATATGCCTGTGTACTATCAGTATATAGATATATGCCTGTGTACTATCAGTATATAGATATATGCCTGTGTACTATCAGTATATAGATATATGCCAGTGTACTATCAGTATATAGATATATGCCTGTGTGCTATCAGTGTATAGATATATGCCAGTGTACTATCAGTATATAGATATATGCCTGTGTACTATCAGTATATAGATATAGGCCTGTGTGCTATCAGTATATAGATATAGGCCTGTGTGCTATCAGTGTATAGATATATGCCTGTGTGCTATCAGTGTATAGATATATGCCTGTGTACTATCAGTATATAGATATATGCCTGTGTACTATCAGTATATAGATATATGCCTGTGTATTATCAGTGTATAGATATATGCCTGTGTACTATCAGTATATAGATATATGCCTGTGTGCTATCAGTATATAGATATACGCCTGTGTACTATCAGTATATAGATGTATGCCTGTGTACTATCAGTATATAGATATATGCCTGTGTACTATCAGTATATAGATATACGCCTGTGTGCTATCAGTATATAGATATATGCCTGTGTACTATCAGTATATAGATATATGCCTGTGTACTATCAGTATATAGATATACGCCTGTGTACTATCAGTATATAGATATACGCCTGTGTGCTATCAGTATATAGATATATGCCTGTGTACTATCAGTATATAGATATACGCCTGTGTGCTATCAGTATATAGATATGTGCCTGTGTGCTATCAGTATATAGATATATGCCTGAGTACTATCAGTATATAGATATATGCCTGTGTACTATCAGTATATAGATATAGGCCTGTGTACTATCAGTATATAGATATAGGTCTGTGTACTATCAGTGTATAGATATATGCCTGTGTGATATCAGTATATAGATATATGCCTGTGTACTATCAGTATATAGATATATGCCTGTGTGCTATCAGTATATAGATATATGCCTGTGTGCTATCAGTATATAGATATATGCCTGTGTGCTATCAGTATATAGATATATGCCTGTGTACTATCAGTATATAGATATATGCCTGTGTACTATCAGTATATAGATATATGCCTGTGTGCTATCAGTAGATAGATATATGCCTGTGTACTATCAGTGTATAGATATATGCCTGTGTACTATCAGTATATAGATATATGCCTGTGTACTATCAGTATATAGATATATGCCTGTGTACTATCAGTATATAGATATATGCCTGTGTACTATCAGTATATAGATATATGCCTGTGTACTATCAGTATATAGATATATGCCTGTGTACTATCAGTATATAGATGTATGCCTGTGTACTATCAGTGTATAGATATATGCCTGTGTACTATCAGTATATAGATATATGCCTGTGTGCTATCAGTATATAGATATATGCCTGTGTGCTATCAGTATATAGATATATGCCTGTGTACTATCAGTGTATAGATATATGCCTGTGTACTATCAGTATATAGATATACGCCTGTGTGCTATCAGTATATAGATATATGCCTGTGTACTATCAGTATATAGATATATGCCTGTGTACTATCAGTGTATAGATATATGCCTGTGTACTATCAGTATATAGATATATGCCAGTGTGCTATCAGTATATAGATATATGCCTGTGTACTATCAGTGTATAGATATATGCCTGTGTGCTATCAGTATATAGATATATGCCTGTGTGCTATCAGTATATAGATATATGCCTGTGTACTATCAGTGTATAGATATATGCCTGTGTACTATCAGTATATAGATATATGCCTGTGTGCTATCAGTATATAGATATATGCCTGTGTGCTTTCAGTATATAGATATATGCCTGTGTACTATCAGTGTATAGATATATGCCTGTGTGCTATCAGTATATAGATATATGCCTGTGTGCTATCAGTATATAGATATATGCCTGTGTACTATCAGTGTATAGATATATGCCTGTGTACTATCAGTATATAGATATATGCCTGTGTACTATCAGTATATAGATATATGCCTGTGTACTATCAGTATATAGATATATGCCTCTGTACTATCAGTGTATAGATATATGCCTGTGTACTATCTGTATATAGATATATGCCTGTGTACTATCAGTGTATAGATATATGCCTGTGTACTATCTGTATATAGATATATGCCTGTGTACTATCAGTATATAGATATACGCCTGTGTACTATCAGTATATAGATATACGCCTGTGTACTATCAGTATATAGATATACGCCTGTGTACTATCAGTATATAGATATATGCCTGTGTACTATTAGTATATAGATATATGCCTGTGTACTATCAGTATATAGATATATGCCAGTGTACTATCAGTATATAGATATATGCCTGTGTGCTATCAGTATATAGATATAGGCCTGTGTGCTATCAGTATATAGATATAGGCCTGTGTGCTATCAGTGTATAGATATATGCCTGTGTGCTATCAGTGTATAGATATATGCCTGTGTGCTATCAGTATATAGATATATGCCTGTGTGCTATCAGTATATAGATATATGGCTGTGTACTATCAGTATATAGATATATGGCTGTGTACTAATATATGCCTGTGTTCTATCAGTGTATAGATATATGCCTGTGTGCTATCAGTATATAGATATATGCCTGTGTGCTATCAGTATATAGATATATGCCTGTGTGCTATCAGTATATAGATATATACCTGTGTACTATCAGTATATAGATATATGCCTGTGTACTATCAGTATATAGATATATGCCTGTGTACTATCAGTATATAGATATATGCCTGTGTACTATCAGTATATAGATATATGCCTGTGTACTATCAGTATATAGATATATGCCTGTGTACTATCAGTATATAGATATATGCCAGTGTACTATCAGTATATAGATATATGCCTGTGTGCTATCAGTGTATAGATATATGCCAGTGTACTATCAGTATATAGATATATGCCTGTGTACTATCAGTATATAGATATATGCCTGTGTACTATCAGTATATAGATATATGCCTGTGTACTATCAGTATATAGATATATGCCTGTGTACTATCAGTATATAGATATATGCCAGTGTACTATCAGTATATAGATATATGCCTGTGTGCTATCAGTGTATAGATATATGCCAGTGTACTATCAGTATATAGATATATGCCTGTGTACTATCAGTATATAGATATAGGCCTGTGTGCTATCAGTATATAGATATAGGCCTGTGTGCTATCAGTGTATAGATATATGCCTGTGTGCTATCAGTGTATAGATATATGCCTGTGTACTATCAGTATATAGATATATGCCTGTGTACTATCAGTATATAGATATATGCCTGTGTATTATCAGTGTATAGATATATGCCTGTGTACTATCAGTATATAGATATATGCCAGTGTGCTATCAGTATATAGATATATGCCTGTGTACTATCAGTATATAGATATATGCCTGTGTGCTATCAGTATATAGATATACGCCTGTGTACTATCAGTATATAGATGTATGCCTGTGTACTATCAGTATATAGATATATGCCTGTGTACTATCAGTATATAGATATATGCCTGTGTACTATCAGTATATAGATGTATGCCTGTGTACTATCAGTATATAGATATATGCCTGTGTGCTATCAGTATATAGATATATTCCTGTGTACTATCAGTATATAGATATATGCCTGTGTACTATCAGTATATAGATATACGCCTGTGTACTATCAGTATATAGATATACGCCTGTGTGCTATCAGTATATAGATATATGCCTGTGTACTATCAGTATATAGATATACGCCTGTGTGCTATCAGTATATAGATATGTGCCTGTGAACTATCAGTATATAGATATATGCCTGTGTACTATCAGTATATAGATATATGCCTGTGTACTATCAGTATATAGATATATGCCTGTGTACTATCAGTATATAGATATACGCCTGTGTGCTATCAGTATATAGATATGTGCCTGTGAACTATCAGTATATAGATATATGCCTGTGTACTATCAGTATATAGATATATGCCTGTGTACTATCAGTATATAGATATAGGCCTGTGTACTATCAGTGTATAGATATATGCCTGTGTGCTATCAGTATATAGATATATGCCTGTGTACTATCAGTATATAGATATATGCCTGTGTGCTATCAGTATATAGATATATGCCTGTGTGCTATCAGTATATAGATATATGCCTGTGTGCTATCAGTATATAGATATATGCCTGTGTACTATCAGTATATAGATATATGCCTGTGTACTATCAGTATATAGATATATGCCTGTGTGCTATCAGTAGATAGATATATGCCTGTGTACTATCAGTGTATAGATATATGCCTGTGTACTATCAGTATATAGATATATGCCTGTGTACTATCAGTATATAGATATATGCCTGTGTACTATCAGTATATAGATATATGCCTGTGTACTATCAGTATATAGATATATGCCTGTGTGCTATCAGTATATAGATATATGGCTGTGTACTAATATATGCCTGTGTTCTATCAGTGTATAGATATATGCCTGTGTGCTATCAGTATATAGATATATGCCTGTGTGCTATCAGTATATAGATATATACCTGTGTACTATCAGTATATAGATATATGCCTGTGTACTATCAGTATATAGATATATGCCTGTGTACTATCAGTATATAGATATATGCCTGTGTACTATCAGTATATAGATATATGCCTGTGTACTATCAGTATATAGATATATGTCTGTGTACTATCAGTATATAGATATATGCCAGTGTACTATCAGTATATAGATATATGCCTGTGTGCTATCAGTGTATAGATATATGCCAGTGTACTATCAGTATATAGATATATGCCTGTGTACTATCAGTATATAGATATAGGCCTGTGTGCTATCAGTATATAGATATAGGCCTGTGTGCTATCAGTGTATAGATATATGCCTGTGTGCTATCAGTGTATAGATATATGCCTGTGTACTATCAGTATATAGATATATGCCTGTGTACTATCAGTATATAGATATATGCCTGTGTATTATCAGTGTATAGATATATACCTGTGTGCTATCAGTATATAGATATATACCTGTGTACTATCAGTATATAGATATATGCCTGTGTACTATCAGTATATAGATATATGCCTGTGTACTATCAGTATATAGATATATGCCTGTGTACTATCAGTATATAGATATATGCCTGTGTACTATCAGTATATAGATGTATGCCTGTGTACTATTAGTATATAGATATATGCCTGTGTACTATCAGTATATAGATATATGCCTGTGTACTATCAGTATATAGATATATGCCTGTGTGCTATCAGTATATAGATATATGGCTGTGTACTAATATATGCCTGTGTTCTATCAGTGTATAGATATATGCCTGTGTGCTATCAGTATATAGATATATGCCTGTGTGCTATCAGTATATAGATATATACCTGTGTACTATCAGTATATAGATATATGCCTGTGTACTATCAGTATATAGATATATGCCTGTGTACTATCAGTATATAGATATATGCCTGTGTACTATCAGTATATAGATATATGCCTGTGTACTATCAGTATATAGATATATGCCTGTGTACTATCAGTATATAGATATATGCCTGTGTACTATCAGTATATAGATATATGCCTGTGTATTATCAGTGTATAGATATATGCCTGTGTACTATCAGTATATAGATATATGCCTGTGTATTATCAGTATATAGATATATGCCAGTGTACTATCAGTATATAGATATATGCCTGTGTGCTATCAGTATATAGATATAGGCCTGTGTGCTATCAGTATATAGATATAGGCCTGTGTGCTATCAGCGTATAGATATATGCCTGTGTGCTATCAGTGTATAGATATATGCCTGTGTGCTATCAGTATATAGATATATGCCTGTGTGCTATCAGTATATAGATATATGGCTGTGTACTATCAGTATATAGATATATGCCTGTGTACTATCAGTATATAGATATATGCCTGTGTGCTATCAGTATATAGATATATGGCTGTGTACTAATATATGCCTGTGTTCTATCAGTGTATAGATATATGCCTGTGTGCTATCAGTATATAGATATATGCCTGTGTGCTATCAGTATATAGATATATACCTGTGTACTATCAGTATATAGATATATGCCTGTGTACTATCAGTATATAGATATATGCCTGTGTACTATCAGTATATAGATATATGCCTGTGTACTATCAGTATATAGATATATGCCTGTGTACTATCAGTATATAGATATATGCCTGTGTACTATCAGTATATAGATATATGCCAGTGTACTATCAGTATATAGATATATGCCTGTGTGCTATCAGTGTATAGATATATGCCAGTGTACTATCAGTATATAGATATATGCCTGTGTACTATCAGTATATAGATATAGGCCTGTGTGCTATCAGTATATAGATATAGGCCTGTGTGCTATCAGTGTATAGATATATGCCTGTGTGCTATCAGTGTATAGATATATGCCTGTGTACTATCAGTATATAGATATATGCCTGTGTACTATCAGTATATAGATATATGCCTGTGTATTATCAGTGTATAGATATATGCCTGTGTACTATCAGTATATAGATATATGCCTGTGTGCTATCAGTATATAGATATACGCCTGTGTACTATCAGTATATAGATGTATGCCTGTGTACTATCAGTATATAGATATATGCCTGTGTACTATCAGTATATAGATATACGCCTGTGTGCTATCAGTATATAGATATATGCCTGTGTACTATCAGTATATAGATATATGCCTGTGTACTATCAGTATATAGATATACGCCTGTGTACTATCAGTATATAGATATACGCCTGTGTGCTATCAGTATATAGATATATGCCTGTGTACTATCAGTATATAGATATACGCCTGTGTGCTATCAGTATATAGATATGTGCCTGTGTGCTATCAGTATATAGATATATGCCTGAGTACTATCAGTATATAGATATATGCCTGTGTACTATCAGTATATAGATATAGGCCTGTGTACTATCAGTATATAGATATAGGTCTGTGTACTATCAGTGTATAGATATATGCCTGTGTGATATCAGTATATAGATATATGCCTGTGTACTATCAGTATATAGATATATGCCTGTGTGCTATCAGTATATAGATATATGCCTGTGTGCTATCAGTATATAGATATATGCCTGTGTGCTATCAGTATATAGATATATGCCTGTGTACTATCAGTATATAGATATATGCCTGTGTACTATCAGTATATAGATATATGCCTGTGTGCTATCAGTAGATAGATATATGCCTGTGTACTATCAGTGTATAGATATATGCCTGTGTACTATCAGTATATAGATATATGCCTGTGTACTATCAGTATATAGATATATGCCTGTGTACTATCAGTATATAGATATATGCCTGTGTACTATCAGTATATAGATATATGCCTGTGTACTATCAGTATATAGATATATGCCTGTGTACTATCAGTATATAGATGTATGCCTGTGTACTATCAGTGTATAGATATATGCCTGTGTACTATCAGTATATAGATATATGCCTGTGTGCTATCAGTATATAGATATATGCCTGTGTGCTATCAGTATATAGATATATGCCTGTGTACTATCAGTGTATAGATATATGCCTGTGTACTATCAGTATATAGATATACGCCTGTGTGCTATCAGTATATAGATATATGCCTGTGTACTATCAGTATATAGATATATGCCTGTGTACTATCAGTGTATAGATATATGCCTGTGTACTATCAGTATATAGATATATGCCAGTGTGCTATCAGTATATAGATATATGCCTGTGTACTATCAGTGTATAGATATATGCCTGTGTGCTATCAGTATATAGATATATGCCTGTGTGCTATCAGTATATAGATATATGCCTGTGTACTATCAGTGTATAGATATATGCCTGTGTACTATCAGTATATAGATATATGCCTGTGTGCTATCAGTATATAGATATATGCCTGTGTGCTTTCAGTATATAGATATATGCCTGTGTACTATCAGTGTATAGATATATGCCTGTGTGCTATCAGTATATAGATATATGCCTGTGTGCTATCAGTATATAGATATATGCCTGTGTACTATCAGTGTATAGATATATGCCTGTGTACTATCAGTATATAGATATATGCCTGTGTACTATCAGTATATAGATATATGCCTGTGTACTATCAGTATATAGATATATGCCTCTGTACTATCAGTGTATAGATATATGCCTGTGTACTATCTGTATATAGATATATGCCTGTGTACTATCAGTATATAGATATACGCCTGTGTACTATCAGTATATAGATATACGCCTGTGTACTATCAGTATATAGATATACGCCTGTGTACTATCAGTATATAGATATATGCCTGTGTACTATTAGTATATAGATATATGCCTGTGTACTATCAGTATATAGATATATGCCAGTGTACTATCAGTATATAGATATATGCCTGTGTGCTATCAGTATATAGATATAGGCCTGTGTGCTATCAGTATATAGATATAGGCCTGTGTGCTATCAGTGTATAGATATATGCCTGTGTGCTATCAGTGTATAGATATATGCCTGTGTGCTATCAGTATATAGATATATGCCTGTGTGCTATCAGTATATAGATATATGGCTGTGTACTATCAGTATATAGATATATGGCTGTGTACTAATATATGCCTGTGTTCTATCAGTGTATAGATATATGCCTGTGTGCTATCAGTATATAGATATATGCCTGTGTGCTATCAGTATATAGATATATGCCTGTGTGCTATCAGTATATAGATATATACCTGTGTACTATCAGTATATAGATATATGCCTGTGTACTATCAGTATATAGATATATGCCTGTGTACTATCAGTATATAGATATATGCCTGTGTACTATCAGTATATAGATATATGCCTGTGTACTATCAGTATATAGATATATGCCTGTGTACTATCAGTATATAGATATATGCCAGTGTACTATCAGTATATAGATATATGCCTGTGTGCTATCAGTGTATAGATATATGCCAGTGTACTATCAGTATATAGATATATGCCTGTGTACTATCAGTATATAGATATATGCCTGTGTACTATCAGTATATAGATATATGCCTGTGTACTATCAGTATATAGATATATGCCTGTGTACTATCAGTATATAGATATATGCCAGTGTACTATCAGTATATAGATATATGCCTGTGTGCTATCAGTGTATAGATATATGCCAGTGTACTATCAGTATATAGATATATGCCTGTGTACTATCAGTATATAGATATAGGCCTGTGTGCTATCAGTATATAGATATAGGCCTGTGTGCTATCAGTGTATAGATATATGCCTGTGTGCTATCAGTGTATAGATATATGCCTGTGTACTATCAGTATATAGATATATGCCTGTGTACTATCAGTATATAGATATATGCCTGTGTATTATCAGTGTATAGATATATGCCTGTGTACTATCAGTATATAGATATATGCCAGTGTGCTATCAGTATATAGATATATGCCTGTGTACTATCAGTATATAGATATATGCCTGTGTGCTATCAGTATATAGATATACGCCTGTGTACTATCAGTATATAGATGTATGCCTGTGTACTATCAGTATATAGATATATGCCTGTGTACTATCAGTATATAGATATATGCCTGTGTACTATCAGTATATAGATGTATGCCTGTGTACTATCAGTATATAGATATATGCCTGTGTGCTATCAGTATATAGATATATTCCTGTGTACTATCAGTATATAGATATATGCCTGTGTACTATCAGTATATAGATATACGCCTGTGTACTATCAGTATATAGATATACGCCTGTGTGCTATCAGTATATAGATATATGCCTGTGTACTATCAGTATATAGATATACGCCTGTGTGCTATCAGTATATAGATATGTGCCTGTGAACTATCAGTATATAGATATATGCCTGTGTACTATCAGTATATAGATATATGCCTGTGTACTATCAGTATATAGATATATGCCTGTGTACTATCAGTATATAGATATACGCCTGTGTGCTATCAGTATATAGATATGTGCCTGTGAACTATCAGTATATAGATATATGCCTGTGTACTATCAGTATATAGATATATGCCTGTGTACTATCAGTATATAGATATAGGCCTGTGTACTATCAGTGTATAGATATATGCCTGTGTGCTATCAGTATATAGATATATGCCTGTGTACTATCAGTATATAGATATATGCCTGTGTGCTATCAGTATATAGATATATGCCTGTGTGCTATCAGTATATAGATATATGCCTGTGTGCTATCAGTATATAGATATATGCCTGTGTACTATCAGTATATAGATATATGCCTGTGTACTATCAGTATATAGATATATGCCTGTGTGCTATCAGTAGATAGATATATGCCTGTGTACTATCAGTGTATAGATATATGCCTGTGTACTATCAGTATATAGATATATGCCTGTGTACTATCAGTATATAGATATATGCCTGTGTACTATCAGTATATAGATATATGCCTGTGTACTATCAGTATATAGATATATGCCTGTGTGCTATCAGTATATAGATATATGGCTGTGTACTAATATATGCCTGTGTTCTATCAGTGTATAGATATATGCCTGTGTGCTATCAGTATATAGATATATGCCTGTGTGCTATCAGTATATAGATATATACCTGTGTACTATCAGTATATAGATATATGCCTGTGTACTATCAGTATATAGATATATGCCTGTGTACTATCAGTATATAGATATATGCCTGTGTACTATCAGTATATAGATATATGCCTGTGTACTATCAGTATATAGATATATGTCTGTGTACTATCAGTATATAGATATATGCCAGTGTACTATCAGTATATAGATATATGCCTGTGTGCTATCAGTGTATAGATATATGCCAGTGTACTATCAGTATATAGATATATGCCTGTGTACTATCAGTATATAGATATAGGCCTGTGTGCTATCAGTATATAGATATAGGCCTGTGTGCTATCAGTGTATAGATATATGCCTGTGTGCTATCAGTGTATAGATATATGCCTGTGTACTATCAGTATATAGATATATGCCTGTGTACTATCAGTATATAGATATATGCCTGTGTATTATCAGTGTATAGATATATGCCTGTGTACTATCAGTATATAGATATATGCCAGTGTGCTATCAGTATATAGATATATGCCTGTGTACTATCAGTATATAGATATATGCCTGTGTGCTATCAATATATAGATATATGCCTGTGTGCTATCAGTATATAGATATATGCCTGTGTGCTATCAGTATATAGATATATGCCTGTGTACTATCAGTATATAGATATATGCCTGTGTACTATCAGTATATAGATATATGCCTGTTTGCTATCAGTATATAGATATATGCCTGTGTACTATCAGTATATAGATATATGCCTGTGTACTATCAGTGTATAGATATATGCCTGTGTACTATCAGTATATAGATATATGCCTGTGTACTATCAGTATATAGATATATGCCTGTGTACTATCAGTATATAGATATATGCCTGTGTACTATCAGTATATAGATATATGCCTGTGTACTATCAGTATATAGATATATGCCTGTGTACTATTAGTATATAGATGTATGCCTCTGTACTATCAGTGTATAGATATATGCCTGTGTACTATCAGTATATAGATATATGCCTGTGTGCTATCAGTATATAGATATATGCCTGTGTGCTATCAGTATATAGATATATGCCTGTGTACTATCAGTGTATAGATATATGCCTGTGTGCTATCAGTATATAGATATATGCCTGTGTGCTATCAGTATATAGATATATGCCTGTGTACTATCAGTATATAGATATATGCCTGTGTACTATCAGTATATAGATATATGCCTGTGTACTATCAGTGTATAGATATATGCCTGTGTACTATCAGTATATAGATATATGCCAGTGTGCTATCAGTATATAGATATATGCCTGTGTACTATCAGTGTATAGATATATGCCTGTGTACTATCAGTATATAGATATATGCCTGTGTACTATCAGTATATAGATATATGCCTGTGTACTATCAGTATATAGATATATGCCTGTGTGCTATCAGTATATAGATATATGCCTGTGTACTATCAGTATATAGATATATGCCTGTGTACTATCAGTGTATAGATATATGCCTGTGTACTATCAGTATATAGATATATGCCTGTGTACTATCAGTATATAGATATATGCCTCTGTACTATCAGTGTATAGATATATGCCTGTGTACTATCTGTATATAGATATATGCCTGTGTACTATCAGTATATAGATATACGCCTGTGTACTATCAGTATATAGATATACGCCTGTGTACTATCAGTATATAGATATACGCCTGTGTACTATCAGTATATAGATATATGCCTGTGTACTATTAGTATATAGATATATGCCTGTGTACTATCAGTATATAGATATATGCCTGTGTACTATCAGTATATAGATATATGCTTGTGTGCTATCAGTATATAGATATATGGCTGTGTACTAATATATGCCTGTGTTCTATCAGTGTATAGATATATGCCTGTGTGCTATCAGTATATAGATATATGCCTGTGTACTATCAGTATATAGATATATGCCTGTGTACTATCAGTATATAGATATATGCCTGTGTACTATCAGTATATAGATATATACCTGTGTACTATCAGTATATAGATATATGCCTGTGTACTATCAGTATATAGATATATGCCTGTGTGCTATCAGTATATAGATTATATGCCTGTGTACTATCAGTATATAGATATATGCCTGTGTACTATCAGTATATAGATATATGCCTGTGTACTATCAGTATATAGATATATGCCTCTGTACTATCAGTGTATAGATATATGCCTGTGTACTATCAGTATATAGATATATGCCTGTGTACTATCAGTATATAGATATATGCCTGTGTACTATCAGTATATAGATGTATGCCTGTGTACTATCAGTGTATAGATATATGCCTGTGTACTATCAGTATATAGATATATGCCTGTGTGCTATCAGTATATAGATATATGCCTGTGTGCTATCAGTATATAGATATATGCCTGTGTACTATCAGTGTATAGATATATGCCTGTGTGCTATCAGTATATAGATATATGCCTGTGTGCTATCAGTATATAGATATATGCCTGTGTACTATCAGTGTATAGATATATGCCTGTGTACTATCAGTATATAGATATATGCCTGTGTACTATCAGTATATAGATATATGCCTCTGTACTATCAGTGTATAGATATATGCTGTGTACTATCTGTATATAGATATATGCCTGTGTACTATCAGTATATAGATATACGCCTGTGTACTATCAGTATATAGATATACGCCTGTGTACTATCAGTATATAGATATACGCCTGTGTACTATCAGTATATAGATATATGCCTGTGTACTATTAGTATATAGATATATGCCTGTGTACTATCAGTATAGATATATGCCTGTGTACTATCAGTATATAGATATATGCTTGTGTGCTATCAGTATATAGATATATGGCTGTGTACTAATATATGCCTGTGTTCTATCAGTGTATAGATATATGCCTGTGTGCTATCAGTATATAATAGATATATGCCTGTGTACTATCAGTATATAGATATATGCCTGTGTACTATCAGTATATAGATATATGCCTGTGTACTATCAGTATATAGATATATACCTGTGTACTATCAGTATATAGATAAATGCCTGTGTACTATCAGTATATAGATATACGCCTGTGTGCTATCAGTATATAGATATATGCCTGTGTACTATCAGTATATAGATATATGCCTGTGTACTATCAGTATATAGATATATGCCTGTGTACTATCAGTATATAGATATACGCCTGTGTGCTATCAGTATATAGATATATGCCTGTGTACTATCAGTATATAGATATACGCCTGTGTGCTATCAGTATATAGATATGTGCCTGTGTACTATCAGTATATAGATATATGCCTGTGTACTATCAGTATATAGATATATGCCTGTGTACTATCAGTATATAGATATAGGCCTGTGTACTATCAGTATATAGATATATGTCTGTGTACTATCAGTGTATAGATATATGCCTGTGTGCTATCAGTATATAGATATATGCCTGTGTACTATCAGTATATAGATATATGCCTGTGTGCTATCAGTATATAGATATATGCCTGTGTGCTATCAGTATATAGATATATGCCTGTGTGCTATCAGTATATAGATATATGCCTGTGTACTATCAGTATATAGATATATGCCTGTGTACTATCAGTATATAGATATATGCCTGTTTGCTATCAGTATATAGATATATGCCTGTGTACTATCAGTATATAGATATATGCCTGTGTACTATCAGTGTATAGATATATGCCTGTGTACTATCAGTATATAGATATATGCCTGTGTACTATCAGTATATAGATATATGCCTGTGTACTATCAGTATATAGATATATGCCTGTGTACTATCAGTATATAGATATATGCCTGTGTACTATCAGTATATAGATATATGCCTGTGTACTATTAGTATATAGATGTATGCCTCTGTACTATCAGTGTATAGATATATGCCTGTGTACTATCAGTATATAGATATATGCCTGTGTGCTATCAGTATATAGATATATGCCTGTGTGCTATCAGTATATAGATATATGCCTGTGTACTATCAGTGTATAGATATATGCCTGTGTGCTATCAGTATATAGATATATGCCTGTGTGCTATCAGTATATAGATATATGCCTGTGTACTATCAGTATATAGATATATGCCTGTGTACTATCAGTATATAGATATATGCCTGTGTACTATCAGTGTATAGATATATGCCTGTGTACTATCAGTATATAGATATATGCCAGTGTGCTATCAGTATATAGATATATGCCTGTGTACTATCAGTGTATAGATATATGCCTGTGTACTATCAGTATATAGATATATGCCTGTGTACTATCAGTATATAGATATATGCCTGTGTACTATCAGTATATAGATATATGCCTGTGTGCTATCAGTATATAGATATATGCCTGTGTACTATCAGTATATAGATATATGCCTGTGTACTATCAGTATATAGATATATGCCTGTGTACTATCAGTATATAGATATATGCCTCTGTACTATCAGTGTATAGATATATGCCTGTGTACTATCAGTATATAGATATATGCCTGTGTACTATCAGTATATAGATATATGCCTGTGTACTATCAGTATATAGATGTATGCCTGTGTACTATCAGTGTATAGATATATGCCTGTGTACTATCAGTATATAGATATATGCCTGTGTGCTATCAGTATATAGATATATGCCTGTGTGCTATCAGTATATAGATATATGCCTGTGTACTATCAGTGTATAGATATATGCCTGTTTGCTATCAGTATATAGATATATGCCTGTGTGCTATCAGTATATAGATATATGCCTGTGTACTATCAGTGTATAGATATATGCCTGTGTACTATCAGTATATAGATATATGCCTGTGTACTATCAGTATATAGATATATGCCTCTGTACTATCAGTGTATAGATATATGCCTGTGTACTATCTGTATATAGATATATGCCTGTGTACTATCAGTATATAGATATACGCCTGTGTACTATCAGTATATAGATATACGCCTGTGTACTATCAGTATATAGATATATGCCTGTGTACTATCAGTGTATAGATATATGCCTGTGTACTATCAGTATATAGATATATGCCTGTGTACTATCAGTATATAGATATATGCCTGTGTACTATCAGTATATAGATATATGCCTGTGTACTATCAGTATATAGATATATGCCTGTGTACTATCAGTATGTAGATATATGCCTGTGTACTATCAGTATATAGATATATGCCTGTGTATTATCAGTGTATAGATATATGCCTGTGTACTCTCAGTATATAGATATATGCCTGTGTGCTATCAGTATATAGATATATGCCTGTGTGCTATCAGTATATAGATATAGGCCTGTGTACTATCAGTGTATAGATATATGCCTGTGTGCTATCAGTGTATAGATATATGCCTGTGTACTATCAGTATATAGATATATGCCTGTGTACTATCAGTATATAGATATATGCCTGTGTGCTATCAGTATATAGATATATGCCTGTGTGCTATCAGTATATAGATATATGCCTGTGTGCTATCAGTATATAGATATATGCCTGTGTACTATCAGTATATAGATATATGCCTGTGTACTATCAGTATATAGATATATGCCTGTGTGCTATCAGTATATAGATATATGCCTGTGTACTATCAGTATATAGATATATGCCTGTGTACTATCAGTGTATAGATATATGCCTGTGTACTATCAGTATATAGATATATGCCTGTGTACTATCAGTATATAGATATATGCCTGTGTACTATCAGTATATAGATATATGCCTGTGTACTATCAGTATATAGATATATGCCTGTGTACTATCAGTATATAGATATATGCCTGTGTACTATCAGTATATAGATGTATGCCTGTGTACTATCAGTGTATAGATATATGCCTGTGTACTATCAGTTTATAGTAGATATATGCCTGTGTACTATCAGTATATAGATATATGCCTGTGTACTATCAGTATATAGATATATGCCTCTGTACTATCAGTGTATAGATATATGCCTGTGTACTATCTGTATATAGATATATGCCTGTGTACTATCAGTATATAGATATACGCCTGTGTACTATCAGTATATAGATATACGCCTGTGTACTATCAGTATATAGATATACGCCTGTGTACTATCAGTATATAGATATATGCCTGTGTACTATTAGTATATAGATATATGCCTGTGTACTATCAGTATATAGATATATGCCTGTGTACTATCAGTATATAGATATATGCCTGTGTGCTATCAGTATATAGATATATGGCTGTGTACTAATATATGCCTGTGTTCTATCAGTGTATAGATATATGCCTGTGTGCTATCAGTATATAGATATATGCCTGTGTGCTATCAGTATATAGATATATACCTGTGTACTATCAGTATATAGATATATGCCTGTGTACTATCAGTATATAGATATATGCCTGTGTACTATCAGTATATAGATATATGCCTGTGTACTATCAGTGTATAGATATATGCCTGTGTACTATCAGTATATAGATATATGCCAGTGTGCTATCAGTATATAGATATATGCCTGTGTACTATCAGTGTATAGATATATGCCTGTGTACTATCAGTATATAGATATATGCCTGTGTACTATCAGTATATAGATATATGCCTGTGTACTATCAGTATATAGATATATGCCTGTGTGCTATCAGTATATAGATATATGCCTGTGTACTATCAGTATATAGATATATGCCTCTGTACTATCAGTGTATAGATATATGCCTGTGTACTATCAGTATATAGATATATGCCTGTGTACTATCAGTATATAGATATATGCCTGTGTACTATCAGTATATAGATGTATGCCTGTGTACTATCAGTGTATAGATATATGCCTGTGTACTATCAGTATATAGATATATGCCTGTGTGCTATCAGTATATAGATATATGCCTGTGTGCTATCAGTATATAGATATATGCCTGTGTACTATCAGTGTATAGATATATGCCTGTGTGCTATCAGTATATAGATATATGCCTGTGTGCTATCAGTATATAGATATATGCCTGTGTACTATCAGTGTATAGATATATGCCTGTGTACTATCAGTATATAGATATATGCCTGTGTACTATCAGTATATAGATATATGCCTCTGTACTATCAGTGTATAGATATATGCCTGTGTACTATCTGTATATAGATATATGCCTGTGTACTATCAGTATATAGATATACGCCTGTGTACTATCAGTATATAGATATACGCCTGTGTACTATCAGTATATAGATATACGCCTGTGTACTATCAGTATATAGATATATGCCTGTGTACTATTAGTATATAGATATATGCCTGTGTACTATCAGTATATAGATATATGCCTGTGTACTATCAGTATATAGATATATGCTTGTGTGCTATCAGTATATAGATATATGGCTGTGTACTAATATATGCCTGTGTTCTATCAGTGTATAGATATATGCCTGTGTGCTATCAGTATATAGATATATGCCTGTGTACTATCAGTATATAGATATATGCCTGTGTACTATCAGTATATAGATATATGCCTGTGTACTATCAGTATATAGATATATACCTGTGTACTATCAGTATATAGATATATGCCTGTGTACTATCAGTATATAGATATATGCCTGTGTACTATCAGTATATAGATATATGCCTGTGTACTATCAGTATATAGATATATGCCTGTGTACTATCAGTATATAGATATATGCCTGTGTGCTATCAGTATATAGATATATGCCTGTGTACTATCAGTATATAGATATATGCCTGTGTACTATCAGTATATAGATATATGCCTGTGTACTATCAGTATATAGATATATGCCTCTGTACTATCAGTGTATAGATATATGCCTGTGTACTATCAGTATATAGATATATGCCTGTGTACTATCAGTATATAGATATATGCCTGTGTACTATCAGTATATAGATGTATGCCTGTGTACTATCAGTGTATAGATATATGCCTGTGTACTATCAGTATATAGATATATGCCTGTGTGCTATCAGTATATAGATATATGCCTGTGTGCTATCAGTATATAGATATATGCCTGTGTACTATCAGTGTATAGATATATGCCTGTGTGCTATCAGTATATAGATATATGCCTGTGTGCTATCAGTATATAGATATATGCCTGTGTACTATCAGTGTATAGATATATGCCTGTGTACTATCAGTATATAGATATATGCCTGTGTACTATCAGTATATAGATATATGCCTCTGTACTATCAGTGTATAGATATATGCCTGTGTACTATCTGTATATAGATATATGCCTGTGTACTATCAGTATATAGATATACGCCTGTGTACTATCAGTATATAGATATACGCCTGTGTACTATCAGTATATAGATATACGCCTGTGTACTATCAGTATATAGATATATGCCTGTGTACTATTAGTATATAGATATATGCCTGTGTACTATCAGTATATAGATATATGCCTGTGTACTATCAGTATATAGATATATGCTTGTGTGCTATCAGTATATAGATATATGGCTGTGTACTAATATATGCCTGTGTTCTATCAGTGTATAGATATATGCCTGTGTGCTATCAGTATATAGATATATGCCTGTGTACTATCAGTATATAGATATATGCCTGTGTACTATCAGTATATAGATATATGCCTGTGTACTATCAGTATATAGATATACGCCTGTGTACTATCAGTATATAGATATACGCCTGTGTACTATCAGTATATAGATATACGCCTGTGTACTATCAGTATATAGATATATGCCTGTGTACTATTAGTATATAGATATATGCCTGTGTACTATCAGTATATAGATATATGCCTGTGTACTATCAGTATATAGATATATGCTTGTGTGCTATCAGTATATAGATATATGGCTGTGTACTAATATATGCCTGTGTTCTATCAGTGTATAGATATATGCCTGTGTGCTATCAGTATATAGATATATGCCTGTGTACTATCAGTATATAGATATATGCCTGTGTACTATCAGTATATAGATATATGCCTGTGTACTATCAGTATATGATATATACCTGTGTACTATCAGTATATAGATATATGCCTGTGTACTATCAGTATATAGATATATGCCTGTGTACTATCAGTATATAGATATATGCCTGTGTACTATCAGTATATAGATATATGCCTGTGTACTATCAGTATATAGATATATGCCTGTGTACTATCAGTATATAGATATATGCCAGTGTACTATCAGTATATAGATATATGCCTGTGTGCTATCAGTGTATAGATATATGCCAGTGTACTATCAGTGTATAGATATATGCCTGTGTACTATCAGTATATAGATATATGCCTGTGTACTATCAGTATATAGATATATGCCTGTGTATTATCAGTGTATAGATATATGCCTGTGTACTATCAGTATATAGATATATGCCTGTGTACTATCAGTATATAGATATATGCCTGTGTATTATCAGTGTATAGATATATGCCTGTGTACTATCAGTATATAGATATATGCCTGTGTACTATCAGTATATAGATATATGCCTGTGTACTATCAGTATATAGATATATGCCTGTGTGCTATCAGTATATAGATATATGCCTGTGTACTATCAGTATATAGATATATGCCAGTGTGCTATCAGTATATAGATATATGCCTGTGTACTATCAGTATATAGATATATGCCTGTGTGCTATCAGTATATAGATATACGCCTGTGTACTATCAGTATATAGATATATGCCTGTGTACTATCAGTATATAGATATATGCCTGTGTACTATCAGTATATAGATATATGCCTGTGTACTATCAGTATATAGATATACGCCTGTGTGCTATCAGTATATAGATATACGCCTGTGTACTATCAGTATATAGATATACGCCTGTGTGCTATCAGTATATAGATATGTGCCTGTGTACTATCAGTATATAGATATATGCCTGTGTACTATCAGTATATAGATATATGCCTGTGTACTATCAGTATATAGATATAGGCCTGTGTACTATCAGTATATAGATATATGTCTGTGTACTATCAGTGTATAGATATATGCCTGTGTGCTATCAGTATATAGATATATGCCTGTGTACTATCAGTATATAGATATATGCCTGTGTGCTATCAGTATATAGATATATGCCTGTGTGCTATCAGTATATAGATATATGCCTGTGTGCTATCAGTATATAGATATATGCCTGTGTACTATCAGTATATAGATATATGCCTGTGTACTATCAGTATATAGATATATGCCTGTTTGCTATCAGTATATAGATATATGCCTGTGTACTATCAGTATATAGATATATGCCTGTGTACTATCAGTATATAGATATATGCCTGTGTACTATCAGTATGTAGATATATGCCTGTGTACTATCAGTATATAGATATATGCCTGTGTATTATCAGTGTATAGATATATGCCTGTGTACTCTCAGTATATAGATATATGCCTGTGTGCTATCAGTATATAGATATATGCCTGTGTGCTATCAGTATATAGATATAGGCCTGTGTACTATCAGTGTATAGATATATGCCTGTGTGCTATCAGTGTATAGATATATGCCTGTGTACTATCAGTATATAGATATATGCCTGTGTACTATCAGTATATAGATATATGCCTGTGTGCTATCAGTATATAGATATATGCCTGTGTGCTATCAGTATATAGATATATGCCTGTGTGCTATCAGTATATAGATATATGCCTGTGTACTATCAGTATATAGATATATGCCTGTGTACTATCAGTATATAGATATATGCCTGTGTGCTATCAGTATATAGATATATGCCTGTGTACTATCAGTATATAGATATATGCCTGTGTACTATCAGTGTATAGATATATGCCTGTGTACTATCAGTATATAGATATATGCCTGTGTACTATCAGTATATAGATATATGCCTGTGTACTATCAGTATATAGATATATGCCTGTGTACTATCAGTATATAGATATATGCCTGTGTACTATCAGTATATAGATATATGCCTGTGTACTATCAGTATATAGATGTATGCCTGTGTACTATCAGTGTATAGATATATGCCTGTGTACTATCAGTTTATAGTAGATATATGCCTGTGTACTATCAGTATATAGATATATGCCTGTGTACTATCAGTATATAGATATATGCCTCTGTACTATCAGTGTATAGATATATGCCTGTGTACTATCTGTATATAGATATATGCCTGTGTACTATCAGTATATAGATATACGCCTGTGTACTATCAGTATATAGATATACGCCTGTGTACTATCAGTATATAGATATACGCCTGTGTACTATCAGTATATAGATATATGCCTGTGTACTATTAGTATATAGATATATGCCTGTGTACTATCAGTATATAGATATATGCCTGTGTACTATCAGTATATAGATATATGCCTGTGTGCTATCAGTATATAGATATATGGCTGTGTACTAATATATGCCTGTGTTCTATCAGTGTATAGATATATGCCTGTGTGCTATCAGTATATAGATATATGCCTGTGTGCTATCAGTATATAGATATATACCTGTGTACTATCAGTATATAGATATATGCCTGTGTACTATCAGTATATAGATATATGCCTGTGTACTATCAGTATATAGATATATGCCTGTGTACTATCAGTGTATAGATATATGCCTGTGTACTATCAGTATATAGATATATGCCAGTGTGCTATCAGTATATAGATATATGCCTGTGTACTATCAGTGTATAGATATATGCCTGTGTACTATCAGTATATAGATATATGCCTGTGTACTATCAGTATATAGATATATGCCTGTGTACTATCAGTATATAGATATATGCCTGTGTGCTATCAGTATATAGATATATGCCTGTGTACTATCAGTATATAGATATATGCCTCTGTACTATCAGTGTATAGATATATGCCTGTGTACTATCAGTATATAGATATATGCCTGTGTACTATCAGTATATAGATATATGCCTGTGTACTATCAGTATATAGATGTATGCCTGTGTACTATCAGTGTATAGATATATGCCTGTGTACTATCAGTATATAGATATATGCCTGTGTGCTATCAGTATATAGATATATGCCTGTGTGCTATCAGTATATAGATATATGCCTGTGTACTATCAGTGTATAGATATATGCCTGTGTGCTATCAGTATATAGATATATGCCTGTGTGCTATCAGTATATAGATATATGCCTGTGTACTATCAGTGTATAGATATATGCCTGTGTACTATCAGTATATAGATATATGCCTGTGTACTATCAGTATATAGATATATGCCTCTGTACTATCAGTGTATAGATATATGCCTGTGTACTATCTGTATATAGATATATGCCTGTGTACTATCAGTATATAGATATACGCCTGTGTACTATCAGTATATAGATATACGCCTGTGTACTATCAGTATATAGATATACGCCTGTGTACTATCAGTATATAGATATATGCCTGTGTACTATTAGTATATAGGATATATGCCTGTGTACTATCAGTATATAGATATATGCCTGTGTACTATCAGTATATAGATATATGCTTGTGTGCTATCAGTATATAGATATATGGCTGTGTACTAATATATGCCTGTGTTCTATCAGTGTATAGATATATGCCTGTGTGCTATCAGTATATAGATATATGCCTGTGTACTATCAGTATATAGATATATGCCTGTGTACTATCAGTATATAGATATATGCCTGTGTACTATCAGTATATAGATATATACCTGTGTACTATCAGTATATAGATATATGCCTGTGTACTATCAGTATATAGATATATGCCTGTGTACTATCAGTATATAGATATATGCCTGTGTACTATCAGTATATAGATATATGCCTGTGTACTATCAGTATATAGATATATGCCTGTGTGCTATCAGTATATAGATATATGCCTGTGTACTATCAGTATATAGATATATGCCTGTGTACTATCAGTATATAGATATATGCCTGTGTACTATCAGTATATAGATATATGCCTCTGTACTATCAGTGTATAGATATATGCCTGTGTACTATCAGTATATAGATATATGCCTGTGTACTATCAGTATATAGATATATGCCTGTGTACTATCAGTATATAGATGTATGCCTGTGTACTATCAGTGTATAGATATATGCCTGTGTACTATCAGTATATAGATATATGCCTGTGTGCTATCAGTATATAGATATATGCCTGTGTGCTATCAGTATATAGATATATGCCTGTGTACTATCAGTGTATAGATATATGCCTGTGTGCTATCAGTATATAGATATATGCCTGTGTGCTATCAGTATATAGATATATGCCTGTGTACTATCAGTGTATAGATATATGCCTGTGTACTATCAGTATATAGATATATGCCTGTGTACTATCAGTATATAGATATATGCCTCTGTACTATCAGTGTATAGATATATGCCTGTGTACTATCTGTATATAGATATATGCCTGTGTACTATCAGTATATAGATATACGCCTGTGTACTATCAGTATATAGATATACGCTGTGTACTATCAGTATATAGATATACGCCTGTGTACTATCAGTATATAGATATATGCCTGTGTACTATTAGTATATAGATATATGCCTGTGTACTATCAGTATATAGATATATGCCTGTGTACTATCAGTATATAGATATATGCTTGTGTGCTATCAGTATATAGATATATGGCTGTGTACTAATATATGCCTGTGTTCTATCAGTGTATAGATATATGCCTGTGTGCTATCAGTATATAGATATATGCCTGTGTACTATCAGTATATAGATATATGCCTGTGTACTATCAGTATATAGATATATGCCTGTGTACTATCAGTATATAGATATACGCCTGTGTACTATCAGTATATAGATATACGCCTGTGTACTATCAGTATATAGATATACGCCTGTGTACTATCAGTATATAGATATATGCCTGTGTACTATTAGTATATAGATATATGCCTGTGTACTATCAGTATATAGATATATGCCTGTGTACTATCAGTATATAGATATATGCTTGTGTGCTATCAGTATATAGATATATGGCTGTGTACTAATATATGCCTGTGTTCTATCAGTGTATAGATATATGCCTGTGTGCTATCAGTATATAGATATATGCCTGTGTACTATCAGTATATAGATATATGCCTGTGTACTATCAGTATATAGATATATGCCTGTGTACTATCAGTATATAGATATATACCTGTGTACTATCAGTATATAGATATATGCCTGTGTACTATCAGTATATAGATATATGCCTGTGTACTATCAGTATATAGATATATGCCTGTGTACTATCAGTATATAGATATATGCCTGTGTACTATCAGTATATAGATATATGCCTGTGTACTATCAGTATATAGATATATGCCAGTGTACTATCAGTATATAGATATATGCCTGTGTGCTATCAGTGTATAGATATATGCCAGTGTACTATCAGTGTATAGATATATGCCTGTGTACTATCAGTATATAGATATATGCCTGTGTACTATCAGTATATAGATATATGCCTGTGTATTATCAGTGTATAGATATATGCCTGTGTACTATCAGTATATAGATATATGCCTGTGTACTATCAGTATATAGATATATGCCTGTGTATTATCAGTGTATAGATATATGCCTGTGTACTATCAGTATATAGATATATGCCTGTGTACTATCAGTATATAGATATATGCCTGTGTACTATCAGTATATAGATATATGCCTGTGTGCTATCAGTATATAGATATATGCCTGTGTACTATCAGTATATAGATATATGCCAGTGTGCTATCAGTATATAGATATATGCCTGTGTACTATCAGTATATAGATATATGCCTGTGTGCTATCAGTATATAGATATACGCCTGTGTACTATCAGTATATAGATGTATGCCTGTGTACTATCAGTATATAGATATATGCCTGTGTACTATCAGTATATAGATATATGCCTGTGTGCTATCAGTATATAGATATATGCCTGTGTACTATCAGTATATAGATATATGCCTGTGTACTATCAGTATATAGATATATGCCTGTGTACTATCAGTATATAGATATACGCCTGTGTGCTATCAGTATATAGATATACGCCTGTGTACTATCAGTATATAGATATACGCCTGTGTGCTATCAGTATATAGATATGTGCCTGTGTACTATCAGTATATAGATATATGCCTGTGTACTATCAGTATATAGATATATGCCTGTGTACTATCAGTATATAGATATAGGCCTGTGTACTATCAGTATATAGATATATGTCTGTGTACTATCAGTGTATAGATATATGCATGTGTGCTATCAGTATATAGATATATGCCTGTGTACTATCAGTATATAGATATATGCCTGTGTGCTATCAGTATATAGATATATGCCTGTGTGCTATCAGTATATAGATATATGCCTGTGTGCTATCAGTATATAGATATATGCCTGTGTACTATCAGTATATAGATATATGCCTGTGTACTATCAGTATATAGATATATGCCTGTTTGCTATCAGTATATAGATATATGCCTGTGTACTATCAGTATATAGATATATGCCTGTGTACTATCAGTGTATAGATATATGCCTGTGTGCTATCAGTATATAGATATATGCCTGTGTGCTATCAGTATATAGATATATGCCTGTGTACTATCAGTGTATAGATATATGCCTGTGTGCTATCAGTATATAGATATATGCCTGTGTGCTATCAGTATATAGATATATGCCTGTGTACTATCAGTATATAGATATATGCCTGTGTACTATCAGTGTATAGATATATGCCTGTGTACTATCAGTATATAGATATATGCCAGTGTGCTATCAGTATATAGATATATGCCTGTGTACTATCAGTGTATAGATATATGCCTGTGTACTATCAGTATATAGATATATGCCTGTGTACTATCAGTATATAGATATATGCCTGTGTACTATCAGTATATAGATATATGCCTGTGTGCTATCAGTATATAGATATATGCCTGTGTACTATCAGTATATAGATATATGCCTGTGTACTATCAGTATATAGATATATGCCTGTGTACTATCAGTATATAGATATATGCCTCTGTACTATCAGTGTATAGATATATGCCTGTGTACTATCTGTATATAGATATATGCCTGTGTACTATCAGTATATAGATATATGCCTGTGAGCTATCAGTATATAGATATATGCCTGTGTACTATTAGTGTATAGATATATGCCTGTGTATTATCAGTGTATAGATATATGCCTGTGTACTATCAGTATATAGATATATGCCTGTGTACTATCAGTATATAGATATATGCCTGTGTACTATCAGTATATAGATATACGCCTGTGTACTATCAGTATATAGATATACACCTGTGTACTATCAGTGTATAGATATATGCCTGTGTACTATTAGTATATAGATATATGCCTGTGTACTATCAGTATATAGATATATGCCTGTGTTCTATCAGTGTATAGATATATGGCTGTGTACTAATATATGCCTGTGTTCTATCAGTGTATAGATATATGCCTGTGTGCTATCAGTATATAGATATATACCTGTGTGCTATCAGTATATAGATATATACCTGTGTACTATCAGTATATAGATATATGCCTGTGTACTATCAGTATATAGATATATGCCTGTGTACTATCAGTATATAGATATATGCCTGTGTACTATCAGTATATAGATATATGCCTGTGTACTATCAGTATATAGATATATGCCTGTGTACTATCAGTATATAGATATATGCCTGTGTACTATCAGTGTATAGATATATGCCTGTGTACTATCAGTATATAGATATATGCCTGTGTACTATCAGTATATAGATATATGCCTGTGTACTATCAGTATATAGATATATGCCTGTGTACTATCAGTATATAGATATACGCCTGTGTACTATCAGTATATAGATATACGCCTGTGTACTATCAGTATATAGATATACGCCTGTGTACTATCAGTATATAGATATATGCCTGTGTACTATCAGTATATAGATATATGCCTGTGTACTATCAGTATATAGATATATGCCTGTGTGCTATCAGTATATAGATATATGCCTGTGTACTATCAGTATATAGATATATGCCTGTGTACTATCAGTGTATAGATATATGCCTGTGTACTATCAGTATATAGATATATGCCAGTGTGCTATCAGTATATAGATATATGCCTGTGTACTATCAGTGTATAGATATATGCCTGTGTACTATCAGTATATAGATATATGCCTGTGTACTATCAGTATATAGATATATGCCTGTGTACTATCAGTATATAGATATATGCCTGTGTGCTATCAGTATATAGATATATGCCTGTGTACTATCAGTATATAGATATATGCCTGTGTACTATCAGTATATAGATATATGCCTGTGTACTATCAGTATATAGATATATGCCTCTGTACTATCAGTGTATAGATATATGCCTGTGTACTATCTGTATATAGATATATGCCTGTGTACTATCAGTATATAGATATATGCCTGTGAGCTATCAGTATATAGATATATGCCTGTGTACTATTAGTGTATAGATATATGCCTGTGTATTATCAGTGTATAGATATATGCCTGTGTACTATCAGTATATAGATATATGCCTGTGTACTATCAGTATATAGATATATGCCTGTGTACTATCAGTATATAGATATACGCCTGTGTACTATCAGTATATAGATATACACCTGTGTACTATCAGTGTATAGATATATGCCTGTGTACTATTAGTATATAGATATATGCCTGTGTACTATCAGTATATAGATATATGCCTGTGTTCTATCAGTGTATAGATATATGGCTGTGTACTAATATATGCCTGTGTTCTATCAGTGTATAGATATATGCCTGTGTGCTATCAGTATATAGATATATACCTGTGTGCTATCAGTATATAGATATATGCCTGTGTACTATCAGTATATAGATATATGCCTGTGTACTATCAGTATATAGATGTATGCCTGTGTACTATCAGTATATAGATGTATGCCTGTGTACTATCAGTATATAGATATATGCCTGTGTACTATCAGTATATAGATATATGCCTGTGTACTATCAGTATATAGATATATGCCTGTGTACTATCAGTATATAGATATATGCCTGTGTACTATCAGTATATAGATATATGCCTGTGTACTATCAGTATATAGATATATGCCTGTGTGCTATCAGTATATAGATATATGGCTGTGTGCTATCAGTATATAGATAAATGCCTGTGTGCTATCAGTATATAGATATATGCCTGTGTACTATCAGTATATAGATATATGCCTGTGTACTATCAGTATATAGATATATGCCTGTGTGCTATCAGTATATAGATATATGCCTGTGTACTATCAGTATATAGATATATGCCTGTGTACTATCAGTATATAGATATATGGCTGTGTACTATCACTATATAGATATATGCCTGTGTACTATCAGTATATAGATATATGCCTCTGTACTATCAGTATATAGATATATGCCTGTGTGCTATCAGTATATAGATATGTGCCTGTGTACTATCAGTATATAGATATATGCCTCTGTGCTATCAGTATATAGATGTATGCCTGTGTACTATCAGTGTATAGATATATGCCTGTGTACTATCAGTATATAGATATACGCCTGTGTACTATCAGTATATAGATATACGCCTGTGTACTATCAGTATATAGATATACGCCTGTGTACTATCAGTGTATAGATATATACGCCTGTGTACTATCAGTGTATAGATATATGCCTGTGTACTATCAGTATATAGATATATGCCTGTGTACTATCAGTATATAGATATATGCCTGTGTACTATCAGTATATAGATATATACCTGTGTACTATCAGTATATAGATATATGCCTGTGTACTATCAGTATATAGATATATGCCTGTGTGCTATCAGTATATAGATATAGGCCTGTGTACTATCAGTGTATAGATATATGCCTGTGTGCTATCAGTGTATAGATATATGCCTATGTACTATCAGTATATAGATGTATGCCTGTGTACTATCAGTGTATAGATATATGCCTGTGTACTATCAGTGTATAGATATATGCCTGTGTACTATCAGTATGTAGATATATGCCTGTGTACTATCAGTATATAGATATATGCCTGTGTATTATCAGTGTATAGATATATGCCTGTGTACTCTCAGTATATAGATATATGCCTGTGTGCTATCAGTATATAGATATATGCCTGTGTGCTATCAGTATATAGATATAGGCCTGTGTACTATCAGTGTATAGATATATGCCTGTGTGCTATCAGTGTATAGATATATGCCTGTGTACTATCAGTATATAGATATATTGCCTGTGTACTATCAGTATATAGATATATGCCTGTGTGCTATCAGTATATAGATATATGCCTGTGTGCTATCAGTATATAGATATATGCCTGTGTGCTATCAGTATATAGATATATGCCTGTGTACTATCAGTATATAGATATATGCCTGTGTACTATCAGTATATAGATATATGCCTGTGTGCTATCAGTATATAGATATATGCCTGTGTACTATCAGTATATAGATATATGCCTGTGTACTATCAGTGTATAGATATATGCCTGTGTACTATCAGTATATAGATATATGCCTGTGTACTATCAGTATATAGATATATGCCTGTGTACTATCAGTATATAGATATATGCCTGTGTACTATCAGTATATAGATATATGCCTGTGTACTATCAGTATATAGATATATGCCTGTGTACTATCAGTATATAGATATATGCCTCTGTACTATCAGTGTATAGATATATGCCTGTGTACTATCTGTATATAGATATATGCCTGTGTACTATCAGTATATAGATATATGCCTGTGAGCTATCAGTATATAGATATATGCCTGTGTACTATTAGTGTATAGATATATGCCTGTGTATTATCAGTGTATAGATATATGCCTGTGTACTATCAGTATATAGATATATGCCTGTGTACTATCAGTATATAGATATATGCCTGTGTACTATCAGTATATAGATATACGCCTGTGTACTATCAGTATATAGATATACACCTGTGTACTATCAGTGTATAGATATATGCCTGTGTACTATTAGTATATAGATATATGCCTGTGTACTATCAGTATATAGATATATGCCTGTGTTCTATCAGTGTATAGATATATGGCTGTGTACTAATATATGCCTGTGTTCTATCAGTGTATAGATATATGCCTGTGTGCTATCAGTATATAGATATATACCTGTGTGCTATCAGTATATAGATATATGCCTGTGTACTATCAGTATATAGATATATGCCTGTGTACTATCAGTATATAGATGTATGCCTGTGTACTATCAGTATATAGATGTATGCCTGTGTACTATCAGTATATAGATATATGCCTGTGTACTATCAGTATATAGATATATGCCTGTGTACTATCAGTATATAGATATATGCCTGTGTACTATCAGTATATAGATATATGCCTGTGTACTATCAGTATATAGATATATGCCTGTGTACTATCAGTATATAGATATATGCCTGTGTGCTATCAGTATATAGATATATGGCTGTGTGCTATCAGTATATAGATAAATGCCTGTGTGCTATCAGTATATAGATATATGCCTGTGTACTATCAGTATATAGATATATGCCTGTGTACTATCAGTATATAGATATATGCCTGTGTGCTATCAGTATATAGATATATGCCTGTGTACTATCAGTATATAGATATATGCCTGTGTACTATCAGTATATAGATATATGGCTGTGTACTATCACTATATAGATATATGCCTGTGTACTATCAGTATATAGATATATGCCTCTGTACTATCAGTATATAGATATATGCCTGTGTGCTATCAGTATATAGATATGTGCCTGTGTACTATCAGTATATAGATATATGCCTCTGTGCTATCAGTATATAGATGTATGCCTGTGTACTATCAGTGTATAGATATATGCCTGTGTACTATCAGTATATAGATATACGCCTGTGTACTATCAGTATATAGATATACGCCTGTGTACTATCAGTATATAGATATACGCCTGTGTACTATCAGTGTATAGATATACGCCTGTGTACTATCAGTGTATAGATATATGCCTGTGTACTATCAGTATATAGATATATGCCTGTGTACTATCAGTATATAGATATATGCCTGTGTACTATCAGTATATAGATATATACCTGTGTACTATCAGTATATAGATATATGCCTGTGTACTATCAGTATATAGATATATGCCTGTGTGCTATCAGTATATAGATATAGGCCTGTGTACTATCAGTGTATAGATATATGCCTGTGTGCTATCAGTGTATAGATATATGCCTATGTACTATCAGTATATAGATGTATGCCTGTGTACTATCAGTGTATAGATATATGCCTGTGTACTATCAGTGTATAGATATATGCCTGTGTACTATCAGTATGTAGATATATGCCTGTGTACTATCAGTATATAGATATATGCCTGTGTATTATCAGTGTATAGATATATGCCTGTGTACTCTCAGTATATAGATATATGCCTGTGTGCTATCAGTATATAGATATATGCCTGTGTGCTATCAGTATATAGATATAGGCCTGTGTACTATCAGTGTATAGATATATGCCTGTGTGCTATCAGTGTATAGATATATGCCTGTGTACTATCAGTATATAGATATATGCCTGTGTACTATCAGTATATAGATATATGCCTGTGTGCTATCAGTATATAGATATATGCCTGTGTGCTATCAGTATATAGATATATGCCTGTGTGCTATCAGTATATAGATATATGCCTGTGTACTATCAGTATATAGATATATGCCTGTGTACTATCAGTATATAGATATATGCCTGTGTGCTATCAGTATATAGATATATGCCTGTGTACTATCAGTATATAGATATATGCCTGTGTACTATCAGTGTATAGATATATGCCTGTGTACTATCAGTATATAGATATATGCCTGTGTACTATCAGTATATAGATATATGCCTGTGTACTATCAGTATATAGATATATGCCTGTGTACTATCAGTATATAGATATATGCCTGTGTACTATCAGTATATAGATATATGCCTGTGTACTATCAGTATATAGATGTATGCCTGTGTACTATCAGTGTATAGATATATGCCTGTGTACTATCAGTATATAGTAGATATATGCCTGTGTACTATCAGTATATAGATATATGCCTGTGTACTATCAGTATATAGATATATGCCTCTGTACTATCAGTGTATAGATATATGCCTGTGTACTATCTGTATATAGATATATGCCTGTGTACTATCAGTATATAGATATACGCCTGTGTACTATCAGTATATAGATATACGCCTGTGTACTATCAGTATATAGATATACGCCTGTGTACTATCAGTATATAGATATATGCCTGTGTACTATTAGTATATAGATATATGCCTGTGTACTATCAGTATATAGATATATGCCTGTGTACTATCAGTATATAGATATATGCCTGTGTGCTATCAGTATATAGATATATGGCTGTGTACTAATATATGCCTGTGTTCTATCAGTGTATAGATATATGCCTGTGTGCTATCAGTATATAGATATATGCCTGTGTGCTATCAGTATATAGATATATACCTGTGTACTATCAGTATATAGATATATGCCTGTGTACTATCAGTATATAGATATATGCCTGTGTACTATCAGTATATAGATATATGCCTGTGTACTATCAGTGTATAGATATATGCCTGTGTACTATCAGTATATAGATATATGCCAGTGTGCTATCAGTATATAGATATATGCCTGTGTACTATCAGTGTATAGATATATGCCTGTGTACTATCAGTATATAGATATATGCCTGTGTACTATCAGTATATAGATATATGCCTGTGTACTATCAGTATATAGATATATGCCTGTGTGCTATCAGTATATAGATATATGCCTGTGTACTATCAGTATATAGATATATGCCTCTGTACTATCAGTGTATAGATATATGCCTGTGTACTATCAGTATATAGATATATGCCTGTGTACTATCAGTATATAGATATATGCCTGTGTACTATCAGTATATAGATGTATGCCTGTGTACTATCAGTGTATAGATATATGCCTGTGTACTATCAGTATATAGATATATGCCTGTGTGCTATCAGTATATAGATATATGCCTGTGTGCTATCAGTATATAGATATATGCCTGTGTACTATCAGTGTATAGATATATGCCTGTGTGCTATCAGTATATAGATATATGCCTGTGTGCTATCAGTATATAGATATATGCCTGTGTACTATCAGTGTATAGATATATGCCTGTGTACTATCAGTATATAGATATATGCCTGTGTACTATCAGTATATAGATATATGCCTCTGTACTATCAGTGTATAGATATATGCCTGTGTACTATCTGTATATAGATATATGCCTGTGTACTATCAGTATATAGATATACGCCTGTGTACTATCAGTATATAGATATACGCCTGTGTACTATCAGTATATAGATATACGCCTGTGTACTATCAGTATATAGATATATGCCTGTGTACTATTAGTATATAGATATATGCCTGTGTACTATCAGTATATAGATATATGCCTGTGTACTATCAGTATATAGATATATGCTTGTGTGCTATCAGTATATAGATATATGGCTGTGTACTAATATATGCCTGTGTTCTATCAGTGTATAGATATATGCCTGTGTGCTATCAGTATATAGATATATGCCTGTGTACTATCAGTATATAGATATATGCCTGTGTACTATCAGTATATAGATATATGCCTGTGTACTATCAGTATATAGATATATACCTGTGTACTATCAGTATATAGATATATGCCTGTGTACTATCAGTATATAGATATATGCCTGTGTACTATCAGTATATAGATATATGCCTGTGTACTATCAGTATATAGATATATGCCTGTGTACTATCAGTATATAGATATATGCCTGTGTGCTATCAGTATATAGATATATGCCTGTGTACTATCAGTATATAGATATATGCCTGTGTACTATCAGTATATAGATATATGCCTGTGTACTATCAGTATATAGATATATGCCTCTGTACTATCAGTGTATAGATATATGCCTGTGTACTATCAGTATATAGATATATGCCTGTGTACTATCAGTATATAGATATATGCCTGTGTACTATCAGTATATAGATGTATGCCTGTGTACTATCAGTGTATAGATATATGCCTGTGTACTATCAGTATATAGATATATGCCTGTGTGCTATCAGTATATAGATATATGCCTGTGTGCTATCAGTATATAGATATATGCCTGTGTACTATCAGTGTATAGATATATGCCTGTGTGCTATCAGTATATAGATATATGCCTGTGTGCTATCAGTATATAGATATATGCCTGTGTACTATCAGTGTATAGATATATGCCTGTGTACTATCAGTATATAGATATATGCCTGTGTACTATCAGTATATAGATATATGCCTCTGTACTATCAGTGTATAGATATATGCCTGTGTACTATCTGTATATAGATATATGCCTGTGTACTATCAGTATATAGATATACGCCTGTGTACTATCAGTATATAGATATACGCCTGTGTACTATCAGTATATAGATATACGCCTGTGTACTATCAGTATATAGATATATGCCTGTGTACTATTAGTATATAGATATATGCCTGTGTACTATCAGTATATAGATATATGCCTGTGTACTATCAGTATATAGATATATGCTTGTGTGCTATCAGTATATAGATATATGGCTGTGTACTAATATATGCCTGTGTTCTATCAGTGTATAGATATATGCCTGTGTGCTATCAGTATATAGATATATGCCTGTGTACTATCAGTATATAGATATATGCCTGTGTACTATCAGTATATAGATATATGCCTGTGTACTATCAGTATATAGATATACGCCTGTGTACTATCAGTATATAGATATACGCCTGTGTACTATCAGTATATAGATATACGCCTGTGTACTATCAGTATATAGATATATGCCTGTGTACTATTAGTATATAGATATATGCCTGTGTACTATCAGTATATAGATATATGCCTGTGTACTATCAGTATATAGATATATGCTTGTGTGCTATCAGTATATAGATATATGGCTGTGTACTAATATATGCCTGTGTTCTATCAGTGTATAGATATATGCCTGTGTGCTATCAGTATATAGATATATGCCTGTGTACTATCAGTATATAGATATATGCCTGTGTACTATCAGTATATAGATATATGCCTGTGTACTATCAGTATATAGATATATACCTGTGTACTATCAGTATATAGATATATGCCTGTGTACTATCAGTATATAGATATATGCCTGTGTACTATCAGTATATAGATATATGCCTGTGTACTATCAGTATATAGATATATGCCTGTGTACTATCAGTATATAGATATATGCCTGTGTACTATCAGTATATAGATATATGCCAGTGTACTATCAGTATATAGATATATGCCTGTGTGCTATCAGTGTATAGATATATGCCAGTGTACTATCAGTGTATAGATATATGCCTGTGTACTATCAGTATATAGATATATGCCTGTGTACTATCAGTATATAGATATATGCCTGTGTATTATCAGTGTATAGATATATGCCTGTGTACTATCAGTATATAGATATATGCCTGTGTACTATCAGTATATAGATATATGCCTGTGTATTATCAGTGTATAGATATATGCCTGTGTACTATCAGTATATAGATATATGCCTGTGTACTATCAGTATATAGATATATGCCTGTGTACTATCAGTATATAGATATATGCCTGTGTGCTATCAGTATATAGATATATGCCTGTGTACTATCAGTATATAGATATATGCCAGTGTGCTATCAGTATATAGATATATGCCTGTGTACTATCAGTATATAGATATATGCCTGTGTGCTATCAGTATATAGATATACGCCTGTGTACTATCAGTATATAGATGTATGCCTGTGTACTATCAGTATATAGATATATGCCTGTGTACTATCAGTATATAGATATATGCCTGTGTGCTATCAGTATATAGATATATGCCTGTGTACTATCAGTATATAGATATATGCCTGTGTACTATCAGTATATAGATATATGCCTGTGTACTATCAGTATATAGATATACGCCTGTGTGCTATCAGTATATAGATATACGCCTGTGTACTATCAGTATATAGATATACGCCTGTGTGCTATCAGTATATAGATATGTGCCTGTGTACTATCAGTATATAGATATATGCCTGTGTACTATCAGTATATAGATATATGCCTGTGTACTATCAGTATATAGATATAGGCCTGTGTACTATCAGTATATAGATATATGTCTGTGTACTATCAGTGTATAGATATATGCCTGTGTGCTATCAGTATATAGATATATGCCTGTGTACTATCAGTATATAGATATATGCCTGTGTGCTATCAGTATATAGATATATGCCTGTGTGCTATCAGTATATAGATATATGCCTGTGTGCTATCAGTATATAGATATATGCCTGTGTACTATCAGTATATAGATATATGCCTGTGTACTATCAGTATATAGATATATGCCTGTTTGCTATCAGTATATAGATATATGCCTGTGTACTATCAGTATATAGATATATGCCTGTGTACTATCAGTGTATAGATATATGCCTGTGTGCTATCAGTATATAGATATATGCCTGTGTGCTATCAGTATATAGATATATGCCTGTGTACTATCAGTGTATAGATATATGCCTGTGTGCTATCAGTATATAGATATATGCCTGTGTGCTATCAGTATATAGATATATGCCTGTGTACTATCAGTATATAGATATATGCCTGTGTACTATCAGTGTATAGATATATGCCTGTGTACTATCAGTATATAGATATATGCCAGTGTGCTATCAGTATATAGATATATGCCTGTGTACTATCAGTGTATAGATATATGCCTGTGTACTATCAGTATATAGATATATGCCTGTGTACTATCAGTATATAGATATATGCCTGTGTACTATCAGTATATAGATATATGCCTGTGTGCTATCAGTATATAGATATATGCCTGTGTACTATCAGTATATAGATATATGCCTGTGTACTATCAGTATATAGATATATGCCTGTGTACTATCAGTATATAGATATATGCCTGTGTACTATCAGTATATAGATATATGCCTGTGTACTATCAGTATATAGATATATGCCTGTGTACTATCAGTATATAGATATACGCCTGTGTTCTATCAGTATATAGATATACGCCTGTGTACTATCAGTGTATAGATATATGCCTGATTAGTATATAGATATATGCCTGTGTGCTATCAGTATATAGATATATGCCTGTGTGCTATCAGTATATAGATATATGCCTGTGTACTATCAGTATATAGATATATGCCTGTGTACTATCAGTATATAGATATATGCCTGTGTACTATCAGTATATAGATATATGCCTGTGTACTATCAGTATATAGATATATGCCTGTGTACTATCAGTATATAGATATATGCCTGTGTACTATCAGTATATAGATATATGCCTGTGTACTATCAGTATATAGATATATGCCTGTGTACTATCAGTATGTAGATGTATGCCTGTGTACTATCAGTGTATAGATATATGCCTGTGTACTATCAGTATATAGATATATGCCTGTGTGCTATCAGTATATAGATATATGCCTGTGTGCTATCAGTATATAGATATATGCCTGTGTACTATCAGTGTATAGATATATGCCTGTGTGCTATCAGTATATAGATATATGCCTGTGTGCTATCAGTATATAGATATATGCCTGTGTACTATCAGTATATAGATATATGCCTGTGTACTATCAGTATATAGATATATGCCTGTGTACTATCAGTGTATAGATATATGCCTGTGTACTATCAGTATATAGATATATGCCAGTGTGCTATCAGTATATAGATATATGCCTGTGTACTATCAGTGTATAGATATATGCCTGTGTACTATCAGTATATAGATATATGCCTGTGTACTATCAGTATATAGATATATGCCTGTGTACTATCAGTATATAGATATATGCCTGTGTGCTATCAGTATATAGATATATGCCTGTGTACTATCAGTATATAGATATATGCCTGTGTACTATCAGTATATAGATATATGCCTGTGTACTATCAGTATATAGATATATGCCTCTGTACTATCAGTGTATAGATATATGCCTGTGTACTATCTGTATATAGATATATGCCTGTGTACTATCAGTATATAGATATATGCCTGTGAGCTATCAGTATATAGATATATGCCTGTGTACTATCAGTGTATAGATATATGCCTGTGTATTATCAGTGTATAGATATATGCCTGTGTATTATCAGTATATAGATATATGCCTGTGTGCTATCAGTATATAGATATATGCCTGTGTGCTATCAGTATATAGATATATGCCTGTGTACTATCAGTATATAGATATATGCCTGTGTACTATCAGTATATAGATATATGCCTGTGTACTATCAGTATATAGATATATGCCTGTGTACTATCAGTATATAGATATACGCCTGTGTACTATCAGTATATAGATATACGCCTGTGTACTATCAGTGTATAGATATATGCCTGTGTACTATTAGTATATAGATATATGCCTGTGTACTATCAGTATATAGATATATGCCTGTGTACTATCAGTATATAGATATATGCCTGTGTGCTATCAGTATATAGATATATGGCTGTGTACTAATATATGCCTGTGTACTATCAGTATATAGATATATGCCTGTGTACTATCAGTATATAGATATATGCCTGTGTACTATCAGTATATAGATATATGCCTGTGTACTATCAGTATATAGATATATGCCTGTGTACTATCAGTATATAGATATATGCCTGTGTATTATCAGTGTATAGATATATGCCTGTGTACTATCAGTATATAGATATATGCCTGTGTACTATCAGTATATAGATATATGCCTGTGTGCTATCAGTATATAGATATATGCCTGTGTGCTATCAGTATATAGATATATGCCTGTGTACTATCAGTATATAGATATATGCCTGTGTACTATCAGTATATAGATATATGCCTGTGTGCTATCAGTATATAGATATATGCCTGTGTACTATCAGTATATAGATATATGCCTGTGTACTAGCAGTGTATAGATATATGCCTGTGTGCTATCAGTGTATAGATATATGCCTGTGTACTATCAGTATATAGATATATGCCTGTGTACTATCAGTATATAGATATATGCCTGTGTGCTATCAGTATATAGATATATGCCTGTGTGCTATCAGTATATAGATATATGCCTGTGTACTATCAGTGTATAGATATATGCCTGTGTACTATCAGTGTATAGATATATGCCTGTGTACTATCAGTATATAGATATATGCCTGTGTACTATCAGTGTATAGATATATGCCTGTGTACTATCAGTATATAGATATATGCCTGTGTACTATCAGTGTATAGATATATGCCTGTGTACTATCAGTGTATAGATGTATGCCTGTGTTCTATCAGTGTATAGATATATGCCTGTGTACTATCAGTATATAGATATATGCCTGTGTAGTATCAGTATATAGATATATGCCTGTGTAGTATCAGTATATAGATATATGCCTGTGTACTATCAGTATATAGATATATGCCTGTGTACTATCAGTGTATAGATATATGCCTGTGTACTATCAGTGTATAGATATATGCCTGTGTGCTATCAGTATATAGATATATGCCTGTGTACTATCAGTATATAGATATATGCCTGTGTACTATCAGTATATAGATATATGCCTGTGTACTATCAGTATATAGATATATGCCTGTGTGCTATCAGTATATAGATATATGCCTGTGTGCTATCAGTATATAGATATATGCCTGTGTACTATCAGTATATAGATATATGCCTGTGTACTATCAGTATATAGATATATGCCTGTGTACTATCAGTGTATAGATATATGCCTGTGTACTATCAGTATATAGATATATGCCAGTGTGCTATCAGTATATAGATATATGCCTGTGTACTATCAGTGTATAGATATATGCCTGTGTACTATCAGTATATAGATATATGCCTGTGTACTATCAGTATATAGATATATGCCTGTGTACTATCAGTATATAGATATATGCCTGTGTGCTATCAGTATATAGATATATGCCTGTGTACTATCAGTATATAGATATATGCCTGTGTACTATCAGTATATAGATATATGCCTGTGTACTATCAGTATATAGATATATGCCTCTGTACTATCAGTGTATAGATATATGCCTGTGTACTATCTGTATATAGATATATGCCTGTGTACTATCAGTATATAGATATATGCCTGTGAGCTATCAGTATATAGATATATGCCTGTGTACTATCAGTGTATAGATATATGCCTGTGTATTATCAGTGTATAGATATATGCCTGTGTACTATCAGTATATAGATATATGCCTGTGTACTATCAGTATATAGATATATGCCTGTGTACTATCAGTATATAGATATACGCCTGTGTACTATCAGTATATAGATATACGCCTGTGTACTATCAGTGTATAGATATATGCCTGTGTACTATTAGTATATAGATATATGCCTGTGTACTATCAGTATATAGATATATGCCTGTGTACTATCAGTATATAGATATATGCCTGTGTGCTATCAGTATATAGATATATGGCTGTGTACTAATATATGCCTGTGTTCTATCAGTGTATAGATATATGCCTGTGTGCTATCAGTATATAGATATATACCTGTGTGCTATCAGTATATAGATATATACCTGTGTACTATCAGTATATAGATATATGCCTGTGTACTATCAGTATATAGATATATGCCTGTGTACTATCAGTATATAGATATATGCCTGTGTACTATCAGTATATAGATATATGCCTGTGTACTATCAGTATATAGATATATGCCTGTGTACTATCAGTGTATAGATATATGCCTGTGTACTATCAGTATATAGATATACGCCTGTGTACTATCAGTATATAGATATACGCCTGTGTGCTATCAGTATATAGATATATGCCTGTGTACTATCAGTATATAGATATACGCCTGTGTGCTATCAGTATATAGATATGTGCCTGTGAACTATCAGTGTATAGATATATGCCTGTGTGCTATCAGTATATAGATATATGCCTGTGTACTATCAGTATATAGATATATGCCTGTGTGCTATCAGTATATAGATATATGCCTGTGTGCTATCAGTATATAGATATATGCCTGTGTGCTATCAGTATATAGATATATGCCTGTGTACTATCAGTATATAGATATATGCCTGTGTACTATCAGTATATAGATATATGCCTGTGTGCTATCAGTATATAGATATATGCCTGTGTACTATCAGTATATAGATATATGCCTGTGTACTATCAGTGTATAGATATATGCCTGTGTACTATCAGTATATAGATATATGCCTGTGTACTATCAGTATATAGATATATGCCTGTGTACTATCAGTATATAGATATATGCCTGTGTACTATCAGTATATAGATATATGCCTGTGTACTATCAGTATATAGATGTATGCCTGTGTACTATCAGTGTATAGATATATGCCTGTGTACTATCAGTATATAGATATATGCCTGTGTGCTATCAGTATATAGATATATGCCTGTGTGCTATCAGTATATAGATATATGCCTGTGTACTATCAGTGTATAGATATATGCCTGTGTGCTATCAGTATATAGATATATGCCTGTGTGCTATCAGTATATAGATATATGCCTGTGTACTATCAGTATATAGATATATGCCTGTGTACTATCAGTATATAGATATATGCCTGTGTACTATCAGTATATAGATGTATGCCTGTGTACTATCAGTGTATAGATATATGCCTGTGTACTATCAGTATATAGATATATGCCTGTGTGCTATCAGTATATAGATATATGCCTGTGTGCTATCAGTATATAGATATATGCCTGTGTACTATCAGTGTATAGATATATGCCTGTGTGCTATCAGTATATAGATATATGCCTGTGTGCTATCAGTATATAGATATATGCCTGTGTACTATCAGTATATAGATATATGCCTGTGTACTATCAGTATATAGATATATGCCTGTGTACTATCAGTGTATAGATATATGCCTGTGTACTATCAGTATATAGATATATGCCAGTGTGCTATCAGTATATAGATATATGCCTGTGTACTATCAGTGTATAGATATATGCCTGTGTACTATCAGTGTATAGATATATGCCTGTGTACTATCAGTATATAGATATATGCCTGTGTACTATCAGTATATAGATATATGCCTGTGTACTATCAGTATATAGATATATGCCTGTGTGCTATCAGTATATAGATATATGCCTGTGTACTATCAGTATATAGATATATGCCTGTGTACTATCAGTATATAGATATACGCCTGTGTGCTATCAGTATATAGATATATGCCTGTGTGCTATCAGTATATAGATATACGCCTGTGTGCTATCAGTATATAGATATATGCCTGTGTACTATCAGTATATAGATATATGCCTGTGTACTATCAGTATATAGATATATGCCTGTGTACTATCAGTATATAGATATATGCCTGTGTACTATCAGTATATAGATATAGGCCTGTGTACTATCAGTATATAGATATATGTCTGTGTACTATCAGTGTATAGATATATGCCTGTGTGCTATCAGTATATAGATATATGCCTGTGTACTATCAGTATATAGATATATGCCTGTGTGCTATCAGTATATAGATATATGCCTGTGTGCTATCAGTATATAGATATATGCCTGTGTGCTATCAGTATATAGATATATGCCTGTGTACTATCAGTATATAGATATATGCCTGTGTGCTATCAGTATATAGATATATGCCTGTGTACTATCAGTATATAGATATATGCCTGTGTACTATCAGTATATAGATATATGCCTGTGTACTATCAGTGTATAGATATATGCCTGTGTACTATCAGTATATAGATATATGCCAGTGTGCTATCAGTATATAGATATATGCCTGTGTGCTATCAGTATATAGATATATGCCTGTGTACTATCAGTATATAGATATATGCCTGTGTACTATCAGTATATAGATATATGCCTGTGTACTATCAGTATATAGATATATGCCTCTGTACTATCAGTGTATAGATATATGCCTGTGTACTATCTGTATATAGATATATGCCTGTGTACTATCAGTATATAGATATATGCCTGTGAGCTATCAGTATATAGATATATGCCTGTGTACTATCAGTGTATAGATATATGCCTGTGTATTATCAGTGTATAGATATATGCCTGTGTATTATCAGTATATAGATATATGCCTGTGTGCTATCAGTATATACATATATGCCTGTGTGCTATCAGTATATAGATATATGCCTGTGTACTATCAGTATATAGATATATGCCTGTGTACTATCAGTATATAGATATATGCCTGTGTACTATCAGTATATAGATATATGCCTGTGTACTATCAGTATATAGATATATGCCTGTGTACTATCAGTATATAGATATACGCCTGTGTTCTATCAGTATATAGATATACGCCTGTGTACTATCAGTGTATAGATATATGCCTGATTAGTATATAGATATATGCCTGTGTGCTATCAGTATATAGATATATGCCTGTGTGCTATCAGTATATAGATATATGCCTGTGTACTATCAGTATATAGATATATGCCTGTGTACTATCAGTATATAGATATATGCCTGTGTACTATCAGTATATAGATATATGCCTGTGTACTATCAGTATATAGATATATGCCTGTGTACTATCAGTATATAGATATATGCCTGTGTACTATCAGTATATAGATATATGCCTGTGTACTATCAGTATATAGATATATGCCTGTGTACTATCAGTATATAGATGTATGCCTGTGTACTATCAGTGTATAGATATATGCCTGTGTACTATCAGTATATAGATATATGCCTGTGTGCTATCAGTATATAGATATATGCCTGTGTGCTATCAGTATATAGATATATGCCTGTGTACTATCAGTGTATAGATATATGCCTGTGTGCTATCAGTATATAGATATATGCCTGTGTGCTATCAGTATATAGATATATGCCTGTGTACTATCAGTATATAGATATATGCCTGTGTACTATCAGTATATAGATATATGCCTGTGTACTATCAGTGTATAGATATATGCCTGTGTACTATCAGTATATAGATATATGCCAGTGTGCTATCAGTATATAGATATATGCCTGTGTACTATCAGTGTATAGATATATGCCTGTGTACTATCAGTATATAGATATATGCCTGTGTACTATCAGTATATAGATATATGCCTGTGTACTATCAGTATATAGATATATGCCTGTGTGCTATCAGTATATAGATATATGCCTGTGTACTATCAGTATATAGATATATGCCTGTGTACTATCAGTATATAGATATATGCCTGTGTACTATCAGTATATAGATATATGCCTCTGTACTATCAGTGTATAGATATATGCCTGTGTACTATCTGTATATAGATATATGCCTGTGTACTATCAGTATATAGATATATGCCTGTGAGCTATCAGTATATAGATATATGCCTGTGTACTATCAGTGTATAGATATATGCCTGTGTATTATCAGTGTATAGATATATGCCTGTGTATTATCAGTATATAGATATATGCCTGTGTGCTATCAGTATATAGATATATGCCTGTGTGCTATCAGTATATAGATATATGCCTGTGTACTATCAGTATATAGATATATGCCTGTGTACTATCAGTATATAGATATATGCCTGTGTACTATCAGTATATAGATATATGCCTGTGTACTATCAGTATATAGATATACGCCTGTGTACTATCAGTATATAGATATACGCCTGTGTACTATCAGTGTATAGATATATGCCTGTGTACTATTAGTATATAGATATATGCCTGTGTACTATCAGTATATAGATATATGCCTGTGTACTATCAGTATATAGATATATGCCTGTGTGCTATCAGTATATAGATATATGGCTGTGTACTAATATATGCCTGTGTACTATCAGTATATAGATATATGCCTGTGTACTATCAGTATATAGATATATGCCTGTGTACTATCAGTATATAGATATATGCCTGTGTACTATCAGTATATAGATATATGCCTGTGTACTATCAGTATATAGATATATGCCTGTGTATTATCAGTGTATAGATATATGCCTGTGTACTATCAGTATATAGATATATGCCTGTGTACTATCAGTATATAGATATATGCCTGTGTGCTATCAGTATATAGATATATGCCTGTGTGCTATCAGTATATAGATATATGCCTGTGTACTATCAGTATATAGATATATGCCTGTGTACTATCAGTATATAGATATATGCCTGTGTGCTATCAGTATATAGATATATGCCTGTGTACTATCAGTATATAGATATATGCCTGTGTACTATCAGTGTATAGATATATGCCTGTGTGCTATCAGTGTATAGATATATGCCTGTGTACTATCAGTATATAGATATATGCCTGTGTACTATCAGTATATAGATATATGCCTGTGTGCTATCAGTATATAGATATATGCCTGTGTGCTATCAGTATATAGATATATGCCTGTGTGCTATCAGTATATAGATATATGCCTGTGTACTATCAGTATATAGATATATGCCTGTGTACTATCAGTATATAGATATATGCCTGTGTGCTATCAGTATATAGATATATGCCTGTGTACTATCAGTATATAGATATATGCCTGTGTACTATCAGTGTATAGATATATGCCTGTGTACTATCAGTATATAGATATATGCCTGTGTACTATCAGTATACAGATATATGCCTGTGTACTATCAGTATATAGATATATGCCTGTGTACTATCAGTATATAGATATATGCCTGTGTACTATCAGTATATAGATATATGCCTGTGTACTATCAGTATATAGATGTATGCCTGTGTACTATCAGTGTATAGATATATGCCTGTGTACTATCAGTATATAGATATACGCCTGTGTACTATCAGTATATAGATATACGCCTGTGTACTATCAGTATATAGATATACGCCTGTGTACTATCAGTATATAGATATATGCCTGTGTACTATTAGTATATAGATATATGCCTGTGTGCTATCAGTATATAGATATATGCCTGTGTACTATCAGTGTATAGATATATGCCTGTGTGCTATCAGTATATAGATATATGGCTGTGTACTAATATATGCCTGTGTTCTATCAGTGTATAGATATATGCCTGTGTGCTATCAGTATATAGATATATGCCTGTGTGCTATCAGTATATAGATATATGCCAGTGTACTATCAGTATATAGATATATGCCTGTGTGCTATCAGTGTATAGATATATGCCAGTGTACTATCAGTGTATAGATATATGCCTGTGTACTATCAGTGTATAGATATATGCCTGTGTGCTATCAGTATATAGATATATGGCTGTGTACTAATATATGCCTGTGTTCTATCAGTGTATAGATATATGCCTGTGTGCTATCAGTATATAGATATATGCCTGTGTGCTATCAGTATATAGATATATGCCAGTGTACTATCAGTATATAGATATATGCCTGTGTGCTATCAGTGTATAGATATATGCCAGTGTACTATCAGTGTATAGATATATGCCTGTGTACTATCAGTATATAGATATATGCCTGTGTACTATCAGTATATAGATATATGCCTGTGTATTATCAGTGTATAGATATATGCCTGTGTACTATCAGTATATAGATATAGGCCTGTGTACTATCAGTATATAGATATATGTCTGTGTACTATCAGTGTATAGATATATGCCTGTGTGCTATCAGTATATAGATATATGCATGTGTGCTATCAGTATATAGATATATGCCTGTGTGCTATCAGTATATAGATATATGCCTGTGTACTATCAGTATATAGATATATGCCTGTGTACTATCAGTATATAGATATATGCCTGTGTACTATCAGTGTATAGATATATGCCTGTGTACTATCAGTATATAGATATATGCCTGTGTGCTATCAGTATATAGATATATGCCTGTGTACTATCAGTATATAGATATATGCCTGTGTACTATCAGTGTATAGATATATGCCTGTGTACTATCAGTATATAGATATATGCCTGTGTACTATCAGTATATAGATATATGCCTGTGTACTATCAGTATATAGATGTATGCCTGTGTACTATCAGTGTATAGATATATGCCTGTGTACTATCAGTATATAGATATATGCCTGTGTGCTATCAGTATATAGATATATGCCTGTGTGCTATCAGTATATAGATATATGCCTGTGTACTATCAGTGTATAGATATATGCCTGTGTGCTATCAGTATATAGATATATGCCTGTGTGCTATCAGTATATAGATATATGCCTGTGTACTATCAGTATATAGATATATGCCTGTGTACTATCAGTATATAGATATATGCCTGTGTACTATCAGTGTATAGATATATGCCTGTGTACTATCAGTATATAGATATATGCAGGTGTGCTATCAGTATATAGATATATGGCTGTGTACTATCAGTGTATAGATATATGCCTGTGTACTATCAGTATATAGATATATGCCTGTGTACTATCAGTATATAGATATATGCCTGTGTACTATCAGTATATAGATATATGCCTGTGTGCTATCAGTATATAGATATATGCCTGTGTACTATCAGTATATAGATATATGCCTGTGTACTATCAGTATATAGATATATGCCTGTGTACTATCAGTATATAGATATATGCCTCTGTACTATCAGTATATAGATATATGCCTGTGTACTATCAGTGTATAGATATATGCCTGTGTATTATCAGTGTATAGATATATGCCTGTGTATTATCAGTATATAGATATATGCTTGTGTGCTATCAGTATATAGATATATGCCTGTGTGCTATCAGTATATAGATATATGCCTGTGTACTATCAGTATATAGATATATGCCTGTGTACTATCAGTATATAGATATATGCCTGTGTACTATCAGTATATAGATATACGCCTGTGTACTATCAGTATATAGATATACGCCTGTGTACTATCAGTGTATAGATATATGCCTGTGTACTATTAGTATATAGATATATGCCTGTGTACTATCAGTATATAGATATATGCCTGTGTACTATCAGTATATAGATATATGCCTGTGTGCTATCAGTATATAGATATATGGCTGTGTACTAATATATGCCTGTGTTCTATCAGTGTATAGATATATGCCTGTGTGCTATCAGTATATAGATATATACCTGTGTGCTATCAGTATATAGATATATACCTGTGTACTATCAGTATATAGATATATGCCTGTGTACTATCAGTATATAGATATATGCCTGTGTACTATCAGTATATAGATATATGCCTGTGTACTATCAGTATATAGATATATGCCTGTGTACTATCAGTATATAGATATATGAATGTGTATTATCAGTGTATAGATATATGCCTGTGTACTATCAGTATATAGATATATGCCTGTGTACTATCAGTATATAGATATATGCCTGTGTGCTATCAGTGTATAGATATATGCCTGTGTACTATCAGTATATAGATATATGCCTGTGTACTATCAGTATATAGATATATGCCTGTGTGCTATCAGTATATAGATATATGCCTGTGTGCTATCAGTATATAGATATATGCCTGTGTGCTATCAGTATATAGATATATGCCTGTGTACTATCAGTATATAGATATATGCCTGTGTACTATCAGTATATAGATATATGCCTGTGTGCTATCAGTATATAGATATATGCCTGTGTACTATCAGTATATAGATATATGCCTGTGTACTATCAGTGTATAGATATATGCCTGTGTACTATCAGTATATAGATATATGCCTGTGTACTATCAGTATATAGATATATGCCTGTGTACTATCAGTATATAGATATATGCCTGTGTACTATCAGTATATAGATATATGCCTGTGTACTATCAGTATATAGATATATGCCTGTGTACTATCAGTATATAGATGTATGCCTGTGTACTATCAGTGTATAGATATATGCCTGTGTACTATCAGTATATAGATATATGCCTGTGTGCTATCAGTATATAGATATATGCCTGTGTGCTATCAGTATATAGATATATGCCTGTGTACTATCAGTGTATAGATATATGCCTGTGTGCTATCAGTATATAGATATATGCCTGTGTGCTATCAGTATATAGATATATGCCTGTGTACTATCAGTATATAGATATATGCCTGTGTACTATCAGTATATAGATATATGCCTGTGTGCTATCAGTATATAGATATATGCCTGTGTACTATCAGTATATAGATATATGCCTGTGTACTATCAGTGTATAGATATATGCCTGTGTACTATCAGTATATAGATATATGCCTGTGTACTATCAGTATACAGATATATGCCTGTGTACTATCAGTATATAGATATATGCCTGTGTACTATCAGTATATAGATATATGCCTGTGTACTATCAGTATATAGATATATGCCTGTGTACTATCAGTATATAGATGTATGCCTGTGTACTATCAGTGTATAGATATATGCCTGTGTACTATCAGTATATAGATATACGCCTGTGTACTATCAGTATATAGATATACGCCTGTGTACTATCAGTATATAGATATACGCCTGTGTACTATCAGTATATAGATATATGCCTGTGTACTATTAGTATATAGATATATGCCTGTGTGCTATCAGTATATAGATATATGCCTGTGTACTATCAGTGTATAGATATATGCCTGTGTGCTATCAGTATATAGATATATGGCTGTGTACTAATATATGCCTGTGTTCTATCAGTGTATAGATATATGCCTGTGTGCTATCAGTATATAGATATATGCCTGTGTGCTATCAGTATATAGATATATGCCAGTGTACTATCAGTATATAGATATATGCCTGTGTGCTATCAGTGTATAGATATATGCCAGTGTACTATCAGTGTATAGATATATGCCTGTGTACTATCAGTATATAGATATATGCCTGTGTACTATCAGTATATAGATATATGCCTGTGTATTATCAGTGTATAGATATATGCCTGTGTACTATCAGTATATAGATATATGCCTGTGTACTATCAGTATATAGATATATGCCTGTGTATTATCAGTGTATAGATATATGCCTGTGTACTATCAGTATATAGATATATGCCAGTGTGCTATCAGTATATAGATATATGCCTGTGTACTATCAGTATATAGATATATGCCTGTGTGCTATCAGTATATAGATATACGCCTGTGTACTATCAGTATATAGATGTATGCCTGTGTACTATCAGTATATAGATATATGCCTGTGTACTATCAGTATATAGATATACGCCTGTGTGCTATCAGTATATAGATATATGCCTGTGTACTATCAGTATATAGATATACGCCTGTGTACTATCAGTATATAGATGTATGCCTGTGTACTATCAGTATATAGATATATGCCTGTGTACTATCAGTATATAGATATACGCCTGTGTGCTATCAGTATATAGATATATGCCTGTGTACTATCAGTATATAGATATATGCCTGTGTACTATCAGTATATAGATATATGCCTGTGTACTATCAGTATATAGATATACGCCTGTGTGCTATCAGTATATAGATATATGCCTGTGTACTATCAGTATATAGATATACGCCTGTGTGCTATCAGTATATAGATATGTGCCTGTGTACTATCAGTATATAGATATATGCCTGTGTACTATCAGTATATAGATATATGCCTGTGTACTATCAGTATATAGATATAGGCCTGTGTACTATCAGTATATAGATATATGTCTGTGTACTATCAGTGTATAGATATATGCCTGTGTGCTATCAGTATATAGATATATGCCTGTGTACTATCAGTATATAGATATATGCCTGTGTACTATCAGTATATAGATATATGCCTGTGTACTATCAGTGTATAGATATATGCCTGTGTACTATCAGTATATAGATATATGCCTGTGTACTATCAGTATATAGATATATGCCTGTGTACTATCAGTATATAGATATATGCCTGTGTACTATCAGTGTATAGATATATGCCTGTGTGCTATCAGTATATAGATATATGCCTGTGTGCTATCAGTATATAGATATATGCCTGTGTACTATCAGTATATAGATATATGCCTGTGTACTATCAGTATATAGATATATGCCTGTGTACTATCAGTGTATAGATATATGCCTGTGTACTATCAGTATATAGATATATGCCAGTGTGCTATCAGTATATAGATATATGCCTGTGTGCTATCAGTATATAGATATATGCCTGTGTACTATCAGTATATAGATATATGCCTGTGTACTATCAGTATATAGATATATGCCTGTGTACTATCAGTGTATAGATATATGCCTGTGTACTATCAGTATATAGATATATGCCAGTGTGCTATCAGTATATAGATATATGCCTGTGTACTATCAGTGTATAGATATATGCCTGTGTACTATCAGTATATAGATATATGCCTGTGTACTATCAGTATATAGATATATGCCTGTGTACTATCAGTATATAGATATATGCCTGTGTGCTATCAGTATATAGATATATGCCTGTGTACTATCAGTATATAGATATATGCCTGTGTACTATCAGTATATAGATATATGCCTGTGTACTATCAGTATATAGATATATGCCTCTGTACTATCAGTGTATAGATATATGCCTGTGTACTATCAGTATATAGATATATGCCTGTGTACTATCAGTATATAGATATATGCCTGTGTACTATCAGTATATAGATGTATGCCTGTGTACTATCAGTGTATAGATATATGCCTGTGTACTATCAGTATATAGATATATGCCTGTGTGCTATCAGTATATAGATATATGCCTGTGTGCTATCAGTATATAGATATATGCCTGTGTACTATCAGTGTATAGATATATGCCTGTGTGCTATCAGTATATAGATATATGCCTGTGTGCTATCAGTATATAGATATATGCCTGTGTACTATCAGTGTATAGATATATGCCTGTGTACTATCAGTATATAGATATATGCCTGTGTACTATCAGTATATAGATATATGCCTGTGTGCTATCAGTATATAGATATGTGCCTGTGTACTATCAGTATATAGATATATGCCTGTGTACTATCAGTATATAGATATATGCCTGTGTACTATCAGTATATAGATATAGGCCTGTGTACTATCAGTATATAGATATATGTCTGTGTACTATCAGTGTATAGATATATGCCTGTGTGCTATCAGTATATAGATATATGCCTGTGTACTATCAGTATATAGATATATGCCTGTGTGCTATCAGTATATAGATATATGCCTGTGTACTATTAGTATATAGATATATGCCTGTGTACTATCAGTATATAGATATATGCCTGTGTACTATCAGTATATAGATATATGCCTGTGTGCTATCAGTATATAGATATATGGCTGTGTACTAATATATGCCTGTGTTCTATCAGTGTATAGATATATGCCTGTGTGCTATCAGTATATAGATATATGCCTGTGTGCTATCAGTATATAGATATATACCTGTGTACTATCAGTATATAGATATATGCCTGTGTACTATCAGTATATAGATATATGCCTGTGTACTATCAGTATATAGATATATGCCTGTGTACTATCAGTATATAGATATATGCCTGTGTACTATCAGTATATAGATATATGCCTGTGTACTATCAGTATATAGATATATGCCAGTGTACTATCAGTATATAGATATATGCCTGTGTGCTATCAGTGTATAGATATATGCCAGTGTACTATCAGTGTATAGATATATGCCTGTGTACTATCAGTATATAGATATATGCCTGTGTACTATCAGTATATAGATATATGCCTGTGTATTATCAGTGTATAGATATATGCCTGTGTACTATCAGTATATAGATATATGCCTGTGTACTATCAGTATATAGATATATGCCTGTGTATTATCAGTGTATAGATATATGCCTGTGTACTATCAGTATATAGATATATGCCAGTGTGCTATCAGTATATAGATATATGCCTGTGTACTATCAGTATATAGATATATGCCTGTGTACTATCAGTATATAGATATATGCCTGTGTACTATCAGTATATAGATATATGCCTGTGTACTATCAGTATATAGATATATGCCTGTGTACTATCAGTATATAGATATATGCCTGTGTACTATCAGTATATAGATGTATGCCTGTGTACTATCAGTGTATAGATATATGCCTGTGTACTATCAGTATATAGATATATGCCTGTGTGCTATCAGTATATAGATATATGCCTGTGTGCTATCAGTATATAGATATATGCCTGTGTGCTATCAGTATATAGATATATGCCTGTGTGCTATCAGTATATAGATGTATGCCTGTGTGCTATCAGTATATAGATGTATGCCTGTGTACTATCAGTATATAGATATATGCCTGTGTACTATCAGTATATAGATATATGCCTGTGTACTATCAGTGTATAGATATATGCCTGTGTACTATCAGTGTATAGATGTATGCCTGTGTTCTATCAGTGTATAGATATATGCCTGTGTACTATCAGTATATAGATATATGCCTGTGTACTATCAGTATATAGATATATGCCTGTGTACTATCAGTATATAGATATATGCCTGTGTACTATCAGTGTATAGATATATGCCTGTGTACTATCAGTGTATAGATATATGCCTGTGTACTATCAGTATATAGATGTATGCCTGTGTACTATCAGTATATAGATATATGCCTGTGTACTATCAGTATATAGATATATGCCTGTGTACTATCAGTGTATAGATATATGCCTGTGTACTATCAGTGTATAGATGTATGCCTGTGTTCTATCAGTGTATAGATATATGCCTGTGTACTATCAGTATATAGATATATGCCTGTGTAGTATCAGTATATAGATATATGCCTGTGTACTATCAGTATATAGATATATGCCTGTGTACTATCAGTGTATAGATATATGCCTGTGTACTATCAGTGTATAGATATATGCCTGTGTGCTATCAGTATATAGATATATGCCTGTGTACTATCAGTATATAGATATATGCCTGTGTACTATCAGTATATAGATATATGCCTGTGTACTATCAGTATATAGATATATGCCTGTGAGCTATCAGTATATAGATATATGCCTGTGTACTATCAGTGTATAGATATATGCCTGTGTATTATCAGTGTATAGATATATGCCTGTGTATTATCAGTATATAGATATATGCCTGTGTGCTATCAGTATATAGATATATGCCTGTGTGCTATCAGTATATAGATATATGCCTGTGTACTATCAGTATATAGATATATGCCTGTGTACTATCAGTATATAGATATATGCCTGTGTACTATCAGTATATAGATATATGCCTGTGTACTATCAGTATATAGATATACGCCTGTGTACTATCAGTATATAGATATACGCCTGTGTACTATCAGTGTATAGATATATGCCTGTGTACTATTAGTATATAGATATATGCCTGTGTACTATCAGTATATAGATATATGCCTGTGTACTATCAGTATATAGATATATGCCTGTGTGCTATCAGTATATAGATATATGGCTGTGTACTAATATATGCCTGTGTACTATCAGTATATAGATATATGCCTGTGTACTATCAGTATATAGATATATGCCTGTGTACTATCAGTATATAGATATATGCCTGTGTACTATCAGTATATAGATATATGCCTGTGTACTATCAGTATATAGATATATGCCTGTGTATTATCAGTGTATAGATATATGCCTGTGTACTATCAGTATATAGATATATGCCTGTGTACTATCAGTATATAGATATATGCCTGTGTGCTATCAGTATATAGATATATGCCTGTGTGCTATCAGTATATAGATATATGCCTGTGTACTATCAGTATATAGATATATGCCTGTGTACTATCAGTATATAGATATATGCCTGTGTGCTATCAGTATATAGATATATGCCTGTGTACTATCAGTATATAGATATATGCCTGTGTACTATCAGTGTATAGATATATGCCTGTGTGCTATCAGTGTATAGATATATGCCTGTGTACTATCAGTATATAGATATATGCCTGTGTACTATCAGTATATAGATATATGCCTGTGTGCTATCAGTATATAGATATATGCCTGTGTGCTATCAGTATATAGATATATGCCTGTGTGCTATCAGTATATAGATATATGCCTGTGTACTATCAGTATATAGATATATGCCTGTGTACTATCAGTATATAGATATATGCCTGTGTGCTATCAGTATATAGATATATGCCTGTGTACTATCAGTATATAGATATATGCCTGTGTACTATCAGTGTATAGATATATGCCTGTGTACTATCAGTATATAGATATATGCCTGTGTACTATCAGTATACAGATATATGCCTGTGTACTATCAGTATATAGATATATGCCTGTGTACTATCAGTATATAGATATATGCCTGTGTACTATCAGTATATAGATATATGCCTGTGTACTATCAGTATATAGATGTATGCCTGTGTACTATCAGTGTATAGATATATGCCTGTGTACTATCAGTATATAGATATACGCCTGTGTACTATCAGTATATAGATATACGCCTGTGTACTATCAGTATATAGATATACGCCTGTGTACTATCAGTATATAGATATATGCCTGTGTACTATTAGTATATAGATATATGCCTGTGTGCTATCAGTATATAGATATATGCCTGTGTACTATCAGTGTATAGATATATGCCTGTGTGCTATCAGTATATAGATATATGGCTGTGTACTAATATATGCCTGTGTTCTATCAGTGTATAGATATATGCCTGTGTGCTATCAGTATATAGATATATGCCTGTGTGCTATCAGTATATAGATATATGCCAGTGTACTATCAGTATATAGATATATGCCTGTGTGCTATCAGTGTATAGATATATGCCAGTGTACTATCAGTGTATAGATATATGCCTGTGTACTATCAGTGTATAGATATATGCCTGTGTGCTATCAGTGTATAGATATATGCCTGTGTACTATCAGTATATAGATATATGCCTGTGTACTATCAGTATATAGATATATGCCTGTGTATTATCAGTGTATAGATATATGCCTGTGTACTATCAGTATATAGATATATGCCTGTGTACTATCAGTATATAGATATATGCCTGTGTATTATCAGTGTATAGATATATGCCTGTGTACTATCAGTATATAGATATATGCCAGTGTGCTATCAGTATATAGATATATGCCTGTGTACTATCAGTATATAGATATATGCCTGTATGCTATCAGTATATAGATATACGCCTGTGTACTATCAGTATATAGATATATGCCTGTGTACTATCAGTATATAGATATACGCCTGTGTGCTATCAGTATATAGATATGTGCCTGTGTACTATCAGTATATAGATATATGCCTGTGTACTATCAGTATATAGATATATGCCTGTGTACTATCAGTATATAGATATAGGCCTGTGTACTATCAGTATATAGATATATGTCTGTGTACTATCAGTGTATAGATATATGCCTGTGTGCTATCAGTATATAGATATATGCCTGTGTACTATCAGTATATAGATATATGCCTGTGTACTATCAGTGTATAGATATATGCCTGTGTACTATCAGTGTATAGATATATGCCTGTGTGCTATCAGTGTATAGATATATGCCTGTGTACTATCAGTATATAGATATATGCCTGTGTGCTATCAGTATATAGATATATGCCTGTGTGCTATCAGTATATAGATATATGCCTGTGTGCTATCAGTATATAGATATATGCCTGTGTACTATCAGTATATAGATATATGCCTGTGTACTATCAGTATATAGATATATGCCTGTTTGCTATCAGTATATAGATATATGCCTGTGTACTATCAGTATATAGATATATGCCTGTGTACTATCAGTGTATAGATATATGCCTGTGTACTATCAGTATATAGATATATGCCTGTGTACTATCAGTATATAGATATATGCCTGTGTACTATCAGTATATAGATATATGCCTGTGTACTATCAGTATATAGATATATGCCTGTGTACTATCAGTATATAGATATATGCCTGTGTACTATCAGTATATAGATGTATGCCTGTGTACTATCAGTGTATAGATATATGCCTGTGTACTATCAGTATATAGATATATGCCTGTGTGCTATCAGTATATAGATATATGCCTGTGTGCTATCAGTATATAGATATATGCCTGTGTGCTATCAGTATATAGATATATGCCTGTGTGCTATCAGTATATAGATGTATGCCTGTGTGCTATCAGTATATAGATGTATGCCTGTGTACTATCAGTATATAGATATATGCCTGTGTACTATCAGTATATAGATATATGCCTGTGTACTATCAGTGTATAGATATATGCCTGTGTACTATCAGTGTATAGATGTATGCCTGTGTTCTATCAGTGTATAGATATATGCCTGTGTACTATCAGTATATAGATATATGCCTGTGTACTATCAGTATATAGATATATGCCTGTGTACTATCAGTATATAGATATATGCCTGTGTACTATCAGTGTATAGATATATGCCTGTGTACTATCAGTGTATAGATATATGCCTGTGTACTATCAGTATATAGATGTATGCCTGTGTACTATCAGTATATAGATATATGCCTGTGTACTATCAGTATATAGATATATGCCTGTGTACTATCAGTGTATAGATATATGCCTGTGTACTATCAGTGTATAGATGTATGCCTGTGTTCTATCAGTATATAGATATATGCCTGTGTACTATCAGTATATAGATATATGCCTGTGTACTATCAGTATATAGATATATGCCTGTGTACTATCAGTGTATAGATATATGCCTGTGTACTATCAGTATATAGATATATGCCAGTGTGCTATCAGTATATAGATATATGCCTGTGTACTATCAGTGTATAGATATATGCCTGTGTACTATCAGTATATAGATATATGCCTGTGTACTATCAGTATATAGATATATGCCTGTGTACTATCAGTATATAGATATATGCCTGTGTGCTATCAGTATATAGATATATGCCTGTGTACTATCAGTATATAGATATATGCCTGTGTACTATCAGTATATAGATATATGCCTGTGTACTATCAGTATATAGATATATGCCTCTGTACTATCAGTGTATAGATATATGCCTGTGTACTATCTGTATATAGATATATGCCTGTGTACTATCAGTATATAGATATATGCCTGTGAGCTATCAGTATATAGATATATGCCTGTGTACTATCAGTGTATAGATATATGCCTGTGTATTATCAGTGTATAGATATATGCCTGTGTACTATCAGTATATAGATATATGCCTGTGTACTATCAGTATATAGATATATGCCTGTGTACTATCAGTATATAGATATACGCCTGTGTACTATCAGTATATAGATATACGCCTGTGTACTATCAGTGTATAGATATATGCCTGTGTACTATTAGTATATAGATATATGCCTGTGTACTATCAGTATATAGATATATGCCTGTGTACTATCAGTATATAGATATATGCCTGTGTGCTATCAGTATATAGATATATGGCTGTGTACTAATATATGCCTGTGTTCTATCAGTGTATAGATATATGCCTGTGTGCTATCAGTATATAGATATATACCTGTGTGCTATCAGTATATAGATATATACCTGTGTACTATCAGTATATAGATATATGCCTGTGTACTATCAGTATATAGATATATGCCTGTGTACTATCAGTATATAGATATATGCCTGTGTACTATCAGTATATAGATATATGCCTGTGTACTATCAGTATATAGATATATGCCTGTGTACTATCAGTGTATAGATATATGCCTGTGTACTATCAGTATATAGATATACGCCTGTGTACTATCAGTATATAGATATACGCCTGTGTGCTATCAGTATATAGATATATGCCTGTGTACTATCAGTATATAGATATACGCCTGTGTGCTATCAGTATATAGATATGTGCCTGTGAACTATCAGTGTATAGATATATGCCTGTGTGCTATCAGTATATAGATATATGCCTGTGTACTATCAGTATATAGATATATGCCTGTGTGCTATCAGTATATAGATATATGCCTGTGTGCTATCAGTATATAGATATATGCCTGTGTGCTATCAGTATATAGATATATGCCTGTGTACTATCAGTATATAGATATATGCCTGTGTACTATCAGTATATAGATATATGCCTGTGTGCTATCAGTATATAGATATATGCCTGTGTACTATCAGTATATAGATATATGCCTGTGTACTATCAGTGTATAGATATATGCCTGTGTACTATCAGTATATAGATATATGCCTGTGTACTATCAGTATATAGATATATGCCTGTGTACTATCAGTATATAGATATATGCCTGTGTACTATCAGTATATAGATATATGCCTGTGTACTATCAGTATATAGATGTATGCCTGTGTACTATCAGTGTATAGATATATGCCTGTGTACTATCAGTATATAGATATATGCCTGTGTGCTATCAGTATATAGATATATGCCTGTGTGCTATCAGTATATAGATATATGCCTGTGTACTATCAGTGTATAGATATATGCCTGTGTGCTATCAGTATATAGATATATGCCTGTGTGCTATCAGTATATAGATATATGCCTGTGTACTATCAGTATATAGATATATGCCTGTGTACTATCAGTATATAGATATATGCCTGTGTACTATCAGTATATAGATGTATGCCTGTGTACTATCAGTGTATAGATATATGCCTGTGTACTATCAGTATATAGATATATGCCTGTGTGCTATCAGTATATAGATATATGCCTGTGTGCTATCAGTATATAGATATATGCCTGTGTACTATCAGTGTATAGATATATGCCTGTGTGCTATCAGTATATAGATATATGCCTGTGTGCTATCAGTATATAGATATATGCCTGTGTACTATCAGTATATAGATATATGCCTGTGTACTATCAGTATATAGATATATGCCTGTGTACTATCAGTGTATAGATATATGCCTGTGTACTATCAGTATATAGATATATGCCAGTGTGCTATCAGTATATAGATATATGCCTGTGTACTATCAGTGTATAGATATATGCCTGTGTACTATCAGTATATAGATATATGCCTGTGTACTATCAGTATATAGATATATGCCTGTGTACTATCAGTATATAGATATATGCCTGTGTGCTATCAGTATATAGATATATGCCTGTGTACTATCAGTATATAGATATATGCCTGTGTACTATCAGTATATAGATATACGCCTGTGTGCTATCAGTATATAGATATATGCCTGTGTACTATCAGTATATAGATATACGCCTGTGTGCTATCAGTATATAGATATATGCCTGTGTACTATCAGTATATAGATATATGCCTGTGTACTATCAGTATATAGATATATGCCTGTGTACTATCAGTATATAGATATATGCCTGTGTACTATCAGTATATAGATATAGGCCTGTGTACTATCAGTATATAGATATATGTCTGTGTACTATCAGTGTATAGATATATGCCTGTGTGCTATCAGTATATAGATATATGCCTGTGTACTATCAGTATATAGATATATGCCTGTGTGCTATCAGTATATAGATATATGCCTGTGTGCTATCAGTATATAGATATATGCCTGTGTGCTATCAGTATATAGATATATGCCTGTGTACTATCAGTATATAGATATATGCCTGTGTGCTATCAGTATATAGATATATGCCTGTGTACTATCAGTATATAGATATATGCCTGTGTACTATCAGTATATAGATATATGCCTGTGTACTATCAGTGTATAGATATATGCCTGTGTACTATCAGTATATAGATATATGCCAGTGTGCTATCAGTATATAGATATATGCCTGTGTGCTATCAGTATATAGATATATGCCTGTGTACTATCAGTATATAGATATATG
>NW_027464425.1:0-5000 GCF_050947455.1 Rhinoderma darwinii
TGTGGTAATAACTCCGGAATGCTTTCACCTATCCAAGCGATTCTGAGATTGTTTTCTCGTGACACATTGGACTTTATGTTACTGGCAAAATTTGCTCGATATGTTCAGTATTTAATTGTGAAAACACCAAAATTTAGCGAAAAATTGCAAAAATTAGCATTTTTCTCAATTTAAATGTATCTGCTTGTAAGACAGGCAGTTATAATACACAAAAATTGTTGCTAATTAACATCCCCCATGTGTCTACTTTAGATTGGCATCGTTTTTTGAACATCCTTTTATTTTTCTATGACGTCACAAGGCTTAGAACTTTAGCAGCAATTTCTCACATTTTCAAGAAAATTTCAAAAGGCTATTTTTACAGGGGCCAGTTCAGTTCTGAAGTGGCTTTGAGGGCCTTATATATTAGAAACCCCCAAAAAGTCACCCCATTTTAAAAACTGCACCCCTCAAAGTATTCAAAACAGCATTTAGAAAAATGTCTTAACCCTTTACACATTTCACAGGAATTAAAGCAAAGTAGAGGTGAAATTTACAAATTTCATATTTTTCTGCAGAAATACATTTTTAATACAATTTTTTTTATAACACAGAAGGTTTTACCAGAGAAATGCAACTCAATATTTGTTGCCCAGTTTCTGCAGTTTTAGGAAATATCCCACATGTGGCCGTAGCGTGCTACTGGACTGAAACACCGGCCGCAGAAGCAAAGGAGCACCTAGTGGATTTTGGGGCCTTATTTTTGTTAGAATATATTTTAGGCACCATGTCAGGTTTGAAGGGCTCTTGCAGTGACAAAACAGTCAAAATCCCCCAAAAGTGACCCCATCTGGGAAACTACACACCTCAAGGAAATTATCTAGGGGGTGTAGTGAGCATTTTCACCGCACAGGTTTTTTACAGAAATTATTGGAAGTAGGCCGTGAAAATTAAAATCAACATTTCTTCAAAGAAAATGTAGGTTTAGCGATTTTTTTTCTCATTTCCACAAGGACTAAAGGAGAAAAAGCACCGCAAAATTTGTAAAGCAATTTCTCCCGAGTAAAACAATACCTCACATGTGGTAATAAACGGTTGTTTGGAGACACGGCGTGGCTGAGAAGGGAAAGAGCGCCATTTGGCTTTTGGAGTTCACATTTAGCAGGAATGGTTTGCGGAGGCCATGTCACATTTACAAAGCCCCTGAGGGGACAAAACAGTGAAAACCCCAAACAAGTGACCCCATTTTGGAAACTATACCCCTTGAGGAAATTATCTAGGGGTATAGTGAGCATTTTGACCCCACAGGTTTTTTGCAGAAATTTTTGCAAGTAGGCTGTGAAAATGAAAATCTACATTTTTTCAAATAAAATGTAGGTTTAGCTAATTTTTTTTCATTTCCACAAGGACTAAAGGAGAAAAATCACCATAAAATTTGTAAAGAAATTTCTCCCGAGTAAAACAGTACCCCACATGTGGTAATAAACGGCTGTTTGGACACACGGCGAGGCTGAGAAGGGAAAGAGCGCCATTTGGCTTTTGGAACTCAAATTTAGCAGGAATGGTTTGCGGAGGCCATGTTACATTTACAAAGCCCCTGAGGGGACAAAACAGTGGAAACCCCCCACAAGTGACCCCATTTTGGAAACAACACCCATTGAGGAAATTATCTAGGGGTATAGTGAGCGATTTGACACCACAGTTTTTTTGCAGAAATTATTGGAAGTAGGCCCTGAAAATAATAATCTACATTTTTTCAAAGAAAATGTAGGTTTAGCTAATTTTTTCTCATTTCCAGAAGGACTAAAGGAGAAAAAGCACCACAAAATTTGTAAAGCAATTTCTCCCGAGTAAAACAATACCCCACATGTGGTAATAAACGGCTGTTTGGACACACGGCAGGGCTTAGAAGGGAAAGAGCACTATTTGACTTTTTGAGATCACATTTAGCAGGAATGATTTGCGGAGGCCAGGTCACATTTGCAAAGCCCCTGAGGGGACAAAACAATGAAAACGCCCAAAAAGGGACTCCATTTAGGAAACTACACCTCTTGAAGAATGCATCTAGGGGTGTAGTGAGCATTTTGACCCCACAGATGTTTCATAGAATTTATTAGAATTAGGCAGTGAAAATAAAAACAGTCCTTTTTCTTCAATAAGACGTAGCTTTAGCGCAAATTTTTTCATTTTCTCAACAAATAAAGGAAAAAAAGAACCCAACATTTGTAAAGCTATTTCTCCCGAGTACGGCAATACCCCATATGTGGTCATAAACTGCTGTTTGGGCAAACGGCAGGGCTCAGAAGGGAAGGACCGCCATTTGGAGTGCAGATGTTGCTGGATTGGTTTCTGGGCACCTGTGGGCCCAAAACAGTGGAAACCCCCCAGAAGTGACCCCATTTTGTAAACTACACCCCTCAATGCATTTACCAAGGGGTGTAGTAAGCATTTTAACCCTGCAGGTGTTTTGTAGAAATTAGTGTGCGCTCAATGTTGCAGAGTGAAAATGGGATTTTTTTCCATAGATATGCCAATATGTGGTGCCCGGCTTGTGCCACCATAACAAGACAGCTCTCTAATTATTATGCGGTGTTTCCCGGTTTTAGAAACACCCTACATGTGGCCCTAATCTTTTGTCTGGACATATGACAGGGCTCAGAAGTGAAGAGTACCATGCGGAGTGGAGGCCTAATTTGGCGATTTACAAAGTATTGGTTCACAACTGCAGAGGCTCAGATGTGAAATAATAAAAATAAACCCCTGATAAGTGACCCCATTATGGAACTGCACCCCTCAAGGCATTTATTAAGGGGTGTAGTGAGCATTTTCACCCCACAGGTCTTTTCCATAAATGAATGCGCTGCGGATGGTGCAAATTAAAAATTTATATTTTTCCCTAGATATGCCATTCAGTGGCAAATATGTCATGCCCAGCTTATGACGCTGGAGACACACACCCCAAAAATTGTTAAAAGGGTTCTCACGGGTATGACGGTGCCATATATGTTGAAGGAAACTGCTGTTTGGGCACGCTGTAGGGTTCAGGGCCGAGGGAGCACCATTTGGCTTTTGGAGAGCGGATTTTGCTTGGTACTATATTTGTTTGAGTATTGCTGGTGTTTTATAATGTGGGGGTACATGTAAGCGGGGCGGAGTATATAAGGGGCATAGTCAGGTGGTATAAAAAAATAAAAATAATCCATAGATGTGTGTTACGCTGTGAAGCAATCCTTTCTGCACAGGCCGGTGTCGCACTGATAAATGGTGTCATTTCTTATCCCCCTTTTGGTCCACACTCCGTGCCTTTGTAGTTTGGGGAATTTTGCTGGGAAAGTATTATCCTGGTATAATACGGGCACCGTCGCTTCCAGCGGATATGTTTGGGCCCTCCCTTTCCTGGTTCCCTAATTTTAGGTCCTTGATAAATCGCCTCTTGAAACAGAAGAAATGTTCCCCTCGGGCACAACTGCATATTTTTTTATTTCCTGACTTATTGGAGCCATAACTAATTTTATTTTTCATAGACGTAGCGGTATGAGGGCTGGTTTGTTGCGGGACGAGCTGTAGTTATTATTGGTACCATTTTGGGGTACATGTGACTTTTTGATCACCTTTTATCCTATTTTTTGGGATGCCAGGTAAACCAAAAAACGCAATTCTGGCACAGCTTTTTTTGGTTTTTTTTTATACAGTGTTCACCACGCATTATAAACTACATGTTACCTTTATTCTGTGGGTCAGTACGATTCCGGCGATACCTAATTTATAGAACTTTTTTATGTTTTACAACTTTTTGCACAATAAAATTACTTTTGTAAAAAGAATGTATTTTTTCTGTCGCCAAGTTGTGAGAACCATAACGTTTTAATTTTTTTGTCGACGGAGTTGTATGAGGGCTTGTTTTTTGCGGGACGAGCTATAGTTTTTATAGGTACCATTTTTGGATACGTGCGACTTTTTGATCACTTTTTATTGTAATATTTGTAGGGCAAAGTGACTAAAAAACAGAAACTCTGGTAACGTTTTTTACGGGTTTTTTTTACGCTGTTCACCGCGTGCAATAAATAATATAATATTTTGATACCTCCGGTCGTTACGGTCGTGGCGATACCAAATACATATGGTTTATTATTATTTTTCAATAATAAAGGACTTGATAAGAGTAAAAGGGGGATTGTGTGTTATTTGATTACTTGAAACTTTTATTGTTTTCAAACTTTTATTTTTTGCACTTTTTTTTACACTTTTTTATACTTTTTTTACACTTTTTCTCAAGTCCCACTAGGGGACTTGAAGGTCCAACGGTCAGATTTTTTTTTTTCTAATACATTGCACTACCTATGTAGTGCAATGTATTAGATCTGTCAGTCATTCACTGACAGCAAGCCGTTTAGGCTTCGCCTCCCGGCGGGGCCTAAATCGGCTTCCGTAATGGCAGAGCAGGAGACCATTGTGTCTCCTGTTGCCATAACAGCAGTCGCCAGTCCCGATTGCCTGTCAGGGCTGGCGATCTGCTTGTAACCGCTACGATGCAGCAATCGCTTTCGATTGCTGCATCGAAGGGGTTAATGGCAGGGATCGGAGCTAGCTCCGGTTCCTGCCGTTACAGGTGGATGTCAGCTGTACAGTACAGCTGACTTCCACCGCTGATGACGCCGGATCAGCTCCTGACCCGGCGCCATCTTGCCGGCAGCTACGGAAGCCGATCAGGCTCCGCCGCCGGGCGGATCTTGACCGGCTTCGGTGCTAGGCAGACCGGGAGGCCAGTATTAGGCCTCCGGTTGCCATTGCAGCCACCGGAACCCCGGCAATTTCATTACTGGGGTTCCGATGAGCTGCAAACACCTTAAGTGCAGCGATCGCGTTTGAGCGCTGCACTTAAGGGGTTAATGGCGGGGATCGAAGCTAATTTCGGTCCCCGCCGTTACAGTCGGATGTCAGCTGTAAGATACAGCTGAGATCCGGTGATGATGGGACCGGCTCAGCTTCTGAGCCGGTGCCAAACGTTTGACGTACATGTA
>NW_027464425.1:10000-47500 GCF_050947455.1 Rhinoderma darwinii
GGCAGCAGAGAGATCCTTTTTCTTTCCCATATTGCGTGAAACCTGTGGCTGCTTAATAATGTGGAACGTCCTTCTTAAGTAGTTTTCCTTTGATTGGGCACACCTGGCAAACTAATTATCACAGGTGTGTGAGACTGATTACAATGATCCAAAGAGCCCTAAGACACAGACACTATACCAGCCATGAGTTTAACTGAAAAACTAATAATTAAATGTTTATGACACTCAAATCCAATATGCATAATAATTTGGAACACGTGTATGTGATTGGGGGAGGGGCTGCATACAGGTGTATATATGTGATTGGGGACTGCGTACAGTTGTATATGTGGTTGGGGGAGGGGCTGTGTACAGGTGTATATGTGGTTGGGGGAGGGGCTGCGTACAGGTGTATATGTGGTTGGGGGAGGGGCTGTGTACAGGTATATGTGTGATTGGGGGCTGCGTGTAGGTGTGTATATATGTGATTTGGGGAGGGGCTGCCTAGAGGTATATATATGTGATTGGGGGCTGCGTACAAGTGTATATGTGGTTGGGGGAGGGGCTGCATACAGGTGTATATTGTAAAATACAACAGGTTATGAAATGTTTTTGTTCTTCTGGTCGGTATAAAATTCACGTATTTTTTCATTACTCTTGGTGACGCTTTTCTTGCGCCCAGTCTTGTCCTTTTTTTTGGGGAACATTGTTTATAGTATGTGGCACTCGGCACCAACCATGTAATCACCTGCTGTGCCCGCCATTGCCTTTACTTACTATTGGCCTGTAGCTCGCTGGCCCGCTTGGCGCCGGTGGTTGCCGCCTTTTCTGGGAGGCTCGTCCGGTCTTCCTCTTCTAGTAAAGGATGTTGAGTCTCCTCAAGACGAGCGGTTCGTCCCATTTCGGAGAGGGGTTGACGCCACATGGTCTGAGTTTTTGAATGGCCCCTAGTTACCGTTTTATTAAAGGTTCTCTAGACCGTGATTTGCCAAGAGCGGCAAAGAGGGCGGAAATTTTCAAATCCGTCCTGTAAAAATTGGAGGCTTTGTTCAAGCGATGGTTCCTCTGCCACAAGCTTCGTCTTATCACGCCATCTTCTGAAGCTGCACGCGATGCGGTAGAGGCAATATTTGTTTGGGCAGCCAGCCGGGTAGAGACCACTGCCTCTGAGGTTCTTGATAAGGGTCCGACAACTTCCATGGTGTCGGGCTGAAAACGTTTAGGTTCTCTGATCGCTGTTCTGAGCCACCAGGTTGGGTCTGAGCTGAAGCCCCCAGTAGGTTCCCTGACGTCCTCAGGAGCTGGAGAAACCACGCTCTCCTCGGCCAGAATGGTGTGATTGCTACTACGGAGGCTTGGACCTGCCTGACCTTCGTCAGGACAATCAAGACCATTGGCACGGGTGGGAACAAATATGCCAGCTGGAAATGACACGGGATTTAGAACGCGTCTAGGGCATGTGGTCTGTCGTAACGGTGAATTGAGGCATTGGAACTTGTTGTCATGAGGTCGATCTCTGGAAGACCCCCCCCCCCCCATCTCTGCACCAGTTGAGCGAATACTTCCAGAAGGAGGGACCATTCGCATAGAATTGGCTGAAAACGGCAGATGATCTGCCCACACATTGAGATCGCCTTCTATGTGGATCGTGGAGATCTCCGGTCTCCGCCAAGGTCAAAACCCTCTTTAGAAGTGTCAGCGACCTGGTTCCTCCCTGTTGACTTATGGCGGCCACTGGTGGCTTTGTCTGACTGGACTCTCACAACTCTGGTCAAAAGCTGCTGATGAAATTGCATTAGAGCCATGAAAACTTCCCTCCCCGTGAGAGTCCAGAGACCTGGAGCTCCTGACCTCTGTGCAACCCCTCCCCTGGTAAATGCATCGGTAGTGAGGACCCCCTCCGGAGAGGGAATCATCCCTGGCCACATCTCCAGTCTATTCACCCGTGAAGTGCGTTCCTGGTGTGCTGAAGCCTGAAAGTCCCGTCTAAGAAGTCCTCCTGATGGTCCCAATTTTCCAAAGATTTAATCTGCGTGGGCTTGAGATGCCACTTGGCCCCTGGAACTGCATCCTGTAGGGGCCGATATGAGGCCAAGATCTCGCATGACCCAGCGCATGGACACCGGTCTGGTTTCCAATAGTTCTTCTGCCTTGGAGGTCCTGGAGGTGTCAGACTGAGGGTCATAGTCTTGGAGTCTATCACCAACCCCAGTAATGGGCATCTCCTTGTGGGAAGGCGGTGAAGTCTCTGGTTTCAGGGTACAACCTTGAGTAGAGGGGAAGGATCTCTCCCTGTTCATATTCGCTGCTGATTCTGCCTCGGTGAGCTGATCGCTCAGGACATGGTACCATCTTTATTTGCTGTAGATGTAGACGTGCCACCATGGTCAAGACCAGCTTGAAAAAAATCCTGGGAGCTGTCGAGATCCCAAACGGAAGGACCCGAAACTGAAAATGTTAGACCCGCGACACTCATGCGATCGCCTTAATTCTGTGGCTCTGGGCTACTGGAACATACAGTTACACACGCATGAGATCCGAATCCTCCACATCCGGAAACGTTCCCCTCACGATGATCTCTGGTCTATGATCGCCCGGAATCTTCTGCCTGTATACGAAAGAAAACCCCTAGACTACACCGGTCTATCAGTGCCTTCTCGATCACATTCTTGAGACAGATGTGCTGGGCAGGAGGTGGGCAGGAGCCATGTGGCCAGGAGGTGGGCAGGAGCCGGGCAGGAGCCATGTGGGCAGGAGCCATGTGGGCAGGAGGTGGGCAGGAGCCATGTGGGCAGGAGGTGGGCAGGAGCCATGTGGCCAGGAGGTGGGCAGGAGCCATGTGGCCAGCAGGTGGGACAGGAGGTGGGACAGGCAACTGACAGGTCATTCCGAATGAGATAGATAATAGATACAAATATCCAGCATGAGGGAGGCCACAGTATAGTGGGGTAAAACGTGGCACTTATAGGCTATTGGGAGGGAGAGAATTAGGGATGTGTAATATTACAGGTGAGGATGATGATGTGTAATATTACAGGTGAGGATGATGATGATGTGTAATATTACAGGTGAGGTGAGGATGATGATGTGTAATATTACAGGTGAGGATGATGATGTGTAATATTACAGGTGAGGATGATGATGTGTAATATTACAGGTGAGGATGATGATGATGATGTGTAATATTACAGGTGAGGATGATGATGTGTAATATTACAGGTGAGGATGAGGATGATGATGTGTAATATTACAGGTGAGGATGATGATGTGTAATATTACAGGTGAGGATGATGATGATGTGTAATATTACAGGTGAGGTGAGGATGATGATGATGTGTAATATTACAGGTGAGGATGATGTGTAATATTACAGGAGAGGATGATGATGTGTAATATTACAGGTGAGGATGATGATGTGTAATATTACAGGTGAGGATGATGATGATGTGTAATATTACAGGTGAGGATGATGATGATGATGTGTAATATTACAGGTGAGGATGATGATGTGTAATATTACAGGAGAGGATGATGATGTGTAATATTACAGGTGAGGATGATGATGTGTAATATTACAGGTGAGGATGATGATGATGTGTAATATTACAGGTGAGGATGATGATGATGTGTAATATTACAGGTGAGGATGATGATGTGTAATATTACAGGTGAGGATGATGATGTGTAATATTACAGGTGAGGATGATGATGTGTAATATTACAGGTGAGGATGATGATGTGTAATATTACAGGTGAGGATGATGATGATGTGTAATATTACAGGTGAGGTGAGGATGATGATGATGATGATGTGTAATATTACAGGTGAGGATGATGATGTGTAATATTACAGGTGAGGATGATGATGTGTAATATTACAGGTGAGGTGAGGATGATGATGATGTGTAATATTACAGGTGAGGATGATGATGTGTAATATTACAGGTGAGGATGATGATGTGTAATATTACAGGTGAGGATGAGGATGATGATGTGTAATATTACAGGTGAGGATGATGTGTAATATTACAGGTGAGGATGATGATGATGTGTAATATTACAGGTGAGGTGAGGATGATGATGATGTGTAATATTACAGGTGAGGATGATGATGTGTAATATTACAGGAGAGGATGATGATGTGTAATATTACAGGTGAGGATGAGGATGTGTAATATTACAGGTGAGGATGATGATGTGTAATATTACAGGTGAGGATGATGATGATGTGTAATATTACAGGTGAGGATGATGATGTGTAATATTACAGGTGAGGATGATGATGTGTAATATTACAGGTGAGGATGATGATGTGTAATATTACAGGTGAGGATGATGATGTGTAATATTACAGGTGAGGATGATGATGTGTAATATTACAGGAGAGGATGATGATGTGTAATATTACAGGTGAGGATGATGATGTGTAATATTACAGGTGAGGATGATGTGTAATATTACAGGTGAGGATGATGATGATGATGTGTAATATTACAGGTGAGGATGATGATGATGTGTAATATTACAGGTGAGGATGATGATGATGTGTAATATTACAGGTGAGGATGATGATGATGTGTAATATTACAGGTGAGGATGATGATGATGTGTAATATTACAGGTGAGGATGATGATGTGTAATATTACAGGTGAGGATGATGATGTGTAATATTACAGGTGAGGATGATGTGTAATATTACAGGTGAGGATGATGATGTGTAATATTACAGGTGAGGATGATGATGTGTAATATTACAGGTGAGGATGATGGTGTGTAATATTACAGGTGAGGATGATGATGATGTGTAATATTACAGGTGAGGATGATGATGTGTAATATTACAGGTGAGGATGATGATGTGTAATATTACAGGTGAGGATGATGATGTGTAATATTACAGGTGAGGATGATGATGTGTAATATTACAGGTGAGGATGAGGATGATGATGTGTAATATTACAGGTGAGGATGATGTGTAATATTACAGGTGAGGATGATGATGTGTAATATTACAGGTGAGGATGATGATGATGATGATGTGTAATACAGGTGAGGATGATGATGATGTGTAATACAGGTGAGGATGATGATGATGTGTAATACAGGTGAGGATGATGTGTAATATTACAGGTGAGGATGATGATGTGTAATATTACAGGTGAGGATGATGATGTGTAATATTACAGGTGAGGATGATGATGTGTAATATTACAGGTGAGGATGATGATGTGTAATATTACAGGTGAGGATGATGATGTGTAATATTACAGGTGAGGATGATGATGTGTAATATTACAGGTGAGGATGAGGATGATGATGTGTAATATTACAGGTGAGGATGATGATGATGTGTAATATTACAGGTGAGGATGATGATGTGTAATATTACAGGTGAGGATGATGATGTGTAATATTACAGGTGAGGATGAGGATGATGATGTGTAATATTACAGGTGAGGATGATGTGTAATATTACAGGTGAGGATGATGCTGTGTAATATTACAGGTGAGGATGATGATGATGTGTAATATTACAGGTGAGGATGATGATGTGTAATATTACAGGTGAGGATGATGATGTGTAATATTACAGGTGAGGATGATGATGTGTAATATTACAGGTGAGGATGATGATGTGTAATATTACAGGTGAGGATGAGGATGATGATGTGTAATATTACAGGTGAGGATGATGTGTAATATTACAGGTGAGGATGATGATGTGTAATATTACAGGTGAGGATGATGATGATGATGATGTGTAATACAGGTGAGGATGATGATGATGTGTAATACAGGTGAGGATGATGATGATGTGTAATACAGGTGAGGATGATGTGTAATATTACAGGTGAGGATGATGATGTGTAATATTACAGGTGAGGATGATGATGTGTAATATTACAGGTGAGGATGATGATGTGTAATATTACAGGTGAGGATGATGATGTGTAATATTACAGGTGAGGATGATGATGTGTAATATTACAGGTGAGGATGATGATGTGTAATATTACAGGTGAGGATGAGGATGATGATGTGTAATATTACAGGTGAGGATGATGATGATGTGTAATATTACAGGTGAGGATGATGATGTGTAATATTACAGGTGAGGATGATGATGTGTAATATTACAGGTGAGGATGAGGATGATGATGTGTAATATTACAGGTGAGGATGATGTGTAATATTACAGGTGAGGATGATGCTGTGTAATATTACAGGTGAGGATGATGATGATGTGTAATATTACAGGTGAGGATGATGATGATGATGTGTAATATTACAGGTGAGGATGATGATGTGTAATATTACAGGTGAGGATGATGATGTGTAATATTACAGGTGAGGATGATGATGATGTGTAATATTACAGGTGAGGATGATGATGTGTAATATTACAGGAGAGGATGATGATGTGTAATATTACAGGTGATGATGTGTAATATTACAGGTGAGGATGATGATGTGTAATATTACAGGTGAGGATGATGATGATGTGTAATATTACAGGTGAGGATGATGATGTGTAATATTACAGGGGAGGATGATGATGTGTAATATTACAGGTGAGGATGATGATGATGATGTGTAATATTACAGGTGAGGATGATGATGATGTGTAATATTACAGGTGAGGATGATGATGTGTAATATTACAGGTGAGGATGATGATGTGTAATATTACAGGTGAGGATGATGATGTGTAATATTACAGGTGAGGATGATGATGTGTAATATTACAGGTGAGGATGATGATGTGTAATATTACAGGTGAGGATGATGATGTGTAATATTACAGGTGAGGATGATGATGTGTAATATTACAGGTGAGGATGATGATGATGATGATGTGTAATACAGGTGAGGATGATGATGATGTGTAATACAGGTGAGGATGATGTGTAATATTACAGGTGAGGTGAGGATGATGTGTAATATTACAGGTGAGGATGATGATGTGTAATATTACAGGTGAGGATGATGATGTGTAATATTACAGGTGAGGATGATGATGATGATGATGTGTAATACAGGTGAGGATGATGATGTGTAATATTACAGGTGAGGTGAGGATGATGATGATGATGATGATGTGTAATATTACAGGTGAGGATGATGTGTAATATTACAGGTGAGGAGGATGATGATGATGTGTAATACAGGTGAGGATGATGATGTGTAATATTACAGGTGAGGATGATGCTGTGTAATATTACAGGTGAGGATGATGATGTGTAATATTACAGGTGAGGATGATGATGATGTGTAATATTACAGGTGAGGATGATGATGTGTAATATTACAGGTGAGGATGATGATGATGATGATGTGTAATATTACAGGTGAGGATGATGATGTGTAATATTACAGGTGAGGATGATGATGTGTAATATTACAGGAGAGGATGATGATGTGTAATATTACAGGTGATGATGTGTAATATTACAGGTGAGGATGATGATGTGTAATATTACAGGTGAGGATGATGATGTGTAATATTACAGGTGAGGATGATGATGTGTAATATTACAGGTGATGATGATGATGTGTAATATTACAGGTGAGGATGATGATGTGTAATATTACAGGTGAGGATGATTATGTGTAATATTACAGGTGAGGATGAGGATGATTATGTGTAATATTACAGGTGAGGATGAGGATGATTATGTGTAATATTACAGGTGAGGATGATGATGTGTAATATTACAGGTGAGGATGATGATGTGTAATATTACAGGTGAGGATGATGATGTGTAATATTACAGGTGAGGATGATGATGATGATGTGTAATACAGGTGAGGATGATGATGATGTGTAATACAGGTGAGGATGATGTGTAATATTACAGGTGAGGATGATGATGATGTGTAATATTACAGGTGAGGATGATGATGATGATGATGTGTAATACAGGTGAGGATGATGATGTGTAATACAGGTGAGGATGATGTGTAATATTACAGGTGAGGTGAGGATGATGATGATGTGTAATATTACAGGTGAGGATGATGATGTGTAATATTACAGGTGAGGATGATGATGTGTAATATTACAGGTGAGGATGATGATGATGGTGAGGATGATGATGTGTAATACAGGTGAGGATGATGATGTGTAATATTACAGGTGAGGTGAGGATGATGATGATGTTGTGTAATATTACAGGTGAGGATGATGATGTATAATATTACAGGTGAGGATGATGATGTGTAATATTACAGGTGAGGATGATGATGTATAATATTACAGGTGAGGATGATGATGTGTAATATTACAGGTGAGGATGATGATGATGATGTGTAATATTACAGGTGAGGATGATGGTGTGTAATATTACATGTGAGGATGATGATGTGTAATATTACAGGTGAGGATGATGATGTGTAATATTACAGGTGAGGATGATGATGTGTAATATTACAGGTGAGGATGATGATGATGATGATGATGTGTAATATTACAGGTGAGGTGAGGATGATGATGATGTAGATGTGTAATATTACAGGTGAGGATGATGATGTGTAATATTACAGGTGAGGTGAGGTGAGGATGATGATGATGTAGATGTGTAATATTACAGGTGAGGATGATGATGATGATGATGATGTAGTATATTATAATACACCTGTATATATATTCTCCTGACTGTTTGTCCTTCTTTCTGGTAGATTGTGTCAGCAGGCAGCGTGAAGTGGCCATGTCTGCCCCCCACTATACCTTCTTCATAGACTGTGATTCGGGGGTGTGCGTTTGTCTTACCGGAGACCCCCAACCAGCCTCCAGCAACCCCTCCCTGCGGACCCCCATGGTTCCATCCAGCAGAAGCCTCCTCCGGACCTGCCGCACCAGCTGTATGACGGGGCAGAGGGCAGAGACCCGGAGTGGCCAGGAGGCCGCCAGTGCCAGCCTTATAACGGACAAGTCACGGAAGACATGTATGAGACCCCTCCCTACACCTGCCCACTGGAAGGTGCCTGCTGAGCGGAAGGAGGTGGGGACGTTGCTGCAGGACTCCCTAAAGCGCTGGATGCGGACGCTGGTGGCGTGTGTGCGCCCGGAGTAACGTCCGTACAATGAGCTGGGGGCGTGCAGCGCCCTGCCCAGAGCAACCAATCACAACACGGCTTTCATTCTTTAAAATCCCCCACAGAACGGAGAGCTGGAATCTGATTGGTTGCTGCAGTAATTGCCTCCGCTGATCAATGAAGCTGCAAAAATCCAGGAGAAACTCTGTCCAAATCCAGCGCCGCGGCGTCCGCCTCCCCGTCACGCCGTAAATGTCCGTCCATAGAGTAAATGTGTCACACGATGACGACCTGATCACCGCCGCGATTCCAGCAAATAAAATGTCAAGTTCAAATTGTGTTCATTACTCTCCTGAACTGAAAGCAAACGCAGGGCGGCGAGCACGAAACTGCGCCCACATCTAATGTTCAGTCAGGGCTCGTTCAGACGCGAGTATCCCGTCCGTGTGGTGACTGTTAAAACAACGGCCGTCGCACGGACTCGTGTGCGTCAATGGGGCCATTCACCCGACTGTTTCAATGGCGAGTGTGAAGGGTCCGTGAAAAAAATAGGACGTGTTTTATTTTCCTGTAACAACGTGTCCTGCACGGGCGCACCGCGGACGTGACAAACTGCGATCCTTGTATCAGACGCTGCATTCAAACCCAGGGACCGGCGCGGGAGAACGGTCACTACGTAAATACACGAGACACAATTGCGCGCTCTTCTCGTGGGTTGACTCGGGGTCGGCGCCGCTTTTATTATTAACTTTTGAACAGGATTTCTTAACCGTTGTCCGATTACCCGGACGCTACTAACAAGTGGGAATGTAGGAAAAAAAAACGCCAACTGCGACAAGTGATACAGAAAGAAAAAAAACGTACGTCAGAAAAGTATCAAATTCAAGGAGTGAAAAACACGGATAGCCCGAAGATGTCGTCAGTGCGCGGTCCGTCTATTTCACGCAGCCATAGACATCAATGCGCGACGTGGTCCGCAAAAACGGACTGAAATAGGACACGCAGTGTCACACAACGGACGCACGCTGCATGAAAAACCAGGCATGTGTGAACAGCTCCATTGATTTGCACGGATCTGAAAAAAGGTAAGGCCACGCGGAGCGGCGCTGACCTGGTCGCAACGGCTGTCAAATACCCAAAACCGCGCGTTATTGCGGCTAAGACGTCCCTGCACAATCGTGCGGCCATGAAATAATACATCCTTTATGGCCACACGAATTTGCAGGTAAAGTTCTGTTTTACCTGCAATAACGTGCGGCGTTTGATGACGGCGCCGAACATGGTGCTGGTGCGGTTGCTGGGCGTGTCGCGGCCGTGTGGCCTTACCCCCAGGGCTACATGCACACGTTGTGTATTTTACTGCAGAAAATACGCAGTAAAACTGCAAGAAATTCGCAGGTGAGTTTTTGGCGCGGTTTTTATGTTTTGCTGCGTATATATGTAGTACCACGGGGATAGAATTTGCAAGTGGAATCACGGGATAAATTCACATGCCGCGGTTTTGAAAAAACGTCCCAAAAAATAGCGCAGCGTGTCCGTGAGATTCCCTGGGATATCGTCGTCTATGCTGGTACCGTATTACGCTGCGGTTTTGCCACAAGCAAATCCACGTGGAAAAACCGCACGTAATGCGCATCGTGTGCATTGACCCTAAAGCAGAATTGTTCCCAATATTAGATTTTCCGCTGTGGGTGGAGATCAGTGATTGTCGGGGGTCTCCTCTGTCTGGTTGTAATAGACCCCCAGCCCCCTCTATGAGAAGATCTAGCGCCACCCCACCCCCCACCACCTATAGGGACAATAACGTCATCCCGAGCGGCGGCGACCGGCAACTGGAACCAAAATAAATGTTTTGTGCTCTCACCGTGTTACAAAGTGTCCTGAACCCCAAAATAACTGAGGGGGGGGGGGGCAGGGGTCAGTACTGCTTGTATCTGGATCCAAGGAAAGTTCCTAATTTGGGGTCTGAATCATCTTCTGTTCTCTCATCGCCCCGTGTGAAATAAGATCTGGACGTGCGGAGACAGCTGCGCCCCCCACAAAGCCCCTATATGAGGTCTGCGGCTCCGACAGGCGGCAGTGAACGGGTTAAAGGCGGACAACTGTCCCGAATCCCCCAGACAGTCCCAGATTTTAGATTGCTGTCCCAGAGACAGTATCACACAGGATAGGATTAGATACACAGCTCAGCAGGCAGTATCACACATGATAGGATTAGATACACAGCTCAGCAGGCAGTATCACACATGATAGGATTAGATACACAGCTCAGCAGACAGTATCACATATGATGGGATTAGATACACAGCTCAGCAGACAGTATCACACATGATAGGATTAGATACACGGCTCAGCAGACAGTATCACACATGATAGGATTAGATACACAGCTCAGCAGACAGTATCACACATGATAGGATTAGATACACAGCTCAGCAGGCAGTATCACACATGATAGGATTAGATACACAGCTCAGCAGACAGTATCACACATGATAGGATTAGACACACAGCTCAGCAGACAGTATCACACATGATAGGATTAGATACACAGCTCAGCAGGCAGTATCACACATGATAGGATTAGATACACAGCTCAGCAGACAGTATCACACATGATAGGATTAGATACACGGCTCAGCAGACAGTATCACACATGATAGGATTAGATACACAGCTCAGCAGACAGTATCACACATGATAGGATTAGATACACAGCTCAGCAGGCAGTATCACACATGATAGGATTAGATACAGCGGGTAATGACTTATTATTAGTATTTCAGGTATTTTCCAAGTATTCAGGATCGGACTCGTCGCTGTCATTTTAAGTTAACCCCTGGTGTTCCTGCAGCTTCCTTTACACTGCGGTCATTGTGATAATATTGCGGTTTCTCCGCGTTTCTCTGGAGGTGACTTTGGTTCTTCGCGGCAGGTTCAGGTTTCAGATCCGGGATTGTCGCCCCCGTGCTTCTCTCTATTGTCTCTATAAATAGTATTTTCCATGGGGGGTGGGGGGTCCGCTGCCACCTGATAACAGCAGGAATGTCCCAGCAACAGTAAGAATTCAGCAGCACTCAGTATTTCAGCATTTCCAGGATTTCCGATGTGCGGAGTCTGATAATCTCACAGAACCGTCACAAGTCCCATATAAATATCCAGTCACACATTGCGGAGGACGCGTCATCTCTGCAGCTGCTACCGGACCCCTGGAGGGTGAGGGGGCAATGCCCGGGTGGGCTTTATATACCATATTGTAATGAGACGCGGTGCAGGAGGGGGGTCCACACAATGGCAGCAAACGGGGAACCTGCCGAGAAGGGGGGGGGGGGGGAGCACCAACCACGGCCCTGTGTCAGTGGTTATGGGTGCGGACCCCCCGACCTCTATGAATGCCCCCAGTGTGGTCTCAGGGGGGCGCTCAGCGACCTTACATTCAGCCGCTTCCTTTTATCCCCCTCCTGCACACAGTTTACATCAGACGTTTTCAGACGCAGTTTTTTTGATGCGTTTCATCCACTCAGTCCAAATTGTCTCATGTAAATGCACCCTTAGGTCTTGTTCCCACAGTGCAGATTTACTGAAGATTTTCATGCATTATTATTTAAGCCAAAACCAGAATTGGATCCAGGAGAGCCGACCTACAAGACCTTCACTTATATATTTCTTTAGGTTCCGCTCCTGGTCTTATCTTAAAATATACATTCAAAACCTGCAGCAAATCTGCACTGTGTGAACAAGGGCTACACCCAGACTTTATGGATTGATTGTAACTATGAGGTACAGCTGCGGTGCACGTGACTACATTGAGCTGCGGGCACTGAAGGGTTAAAATCAATCAGAAGCTACAAAAAGTCTGTGTGTAGCCCCCGACCTCATCGTACCCGATCTAGTGTAATACCAGCAGCAGCCGCTGGGGCGCCACATTCACACTTCCAGCTGCGCTCAGAAATAAGAGTCGGACTCGTCAGTGATACAAAGTATTTAAAATGTAACAACAAAAATACAAATTATATACAAGAGAGCGACGCGGAGAGGAGGGATCGCACAGAACCGCACGGCCGCCAGGGGGCATCACAGGCCTCATGCACCGCACCGTACAGTCCGTGGTGCTTCCGTGTGATGTGCGAGGTTTTTTTTGCGGACAGATCAATTAGACAAGATTAGGACACACGGAAACGCAACGCAAAAACAACGGCTGCCAAAGAAATGAATGGCTCCGTGTTCTATCCGCAAAAAAAACCGGCACGGACGCAGAAGAAAACCACGGACGGGTGCACGAGGCCTTCGGCTGCTGATTGGTTGAGCTCCAGCTGCAGTCCACGTGACTACAATGATTCCCATGCGATCTCGTTGACGGCAGCTGTCACTGAAGAGTTAATAGTCAGTAGTACAAGAAGTCCCAGCGCAGAACTTGTCCAGTGATCCCGAATATTAAAGGTACAGTGCACCCTAGCCCTATGCGTGTATGTGGGGGTCCTGCTTTGTACCCCCCTCTATTATCCGGAGCAGAACCGACTCCTATGGGCGCCATATAATACCAACAGCAGCCTGACCCCTCATGATTGTTGGGGACCCCTCATCCTCTACAATCCCCTCTGGAATGTCCACAGCAGAACTGGCCGCTCAGTGCTCCTTACCGCCCCCTATCTGCGCACACCGGGGTCACCACCACTAATGCTGGGGTCGGGGCGCAGTGATGGGGCCGTGTCTGGCGCCCCCTCCTCCCTCGCGCCTCTAGATTTTGATTTCCGTGCGGAACGTTTGGTGGTCCGTGTTCTTGCTGGGACTTCTCTCGGCTCTGACGGTCAACATGCCGTCCTCTCCCAGGGCAGAGGTCACTGTGGTGGGGTCCACGTCCTCGGGGAGCTGGCACTTGTGGGTGAAGGTGTTCATGATGGTCCCATCCGTGGCCAACTGCGGAACAAGCGGAGACTCGTTATCAGGAGGGATTCTCTCCAGTCACAGCAGTAAAATAACAACTGCAGGACCTGACATCTCCCTACTGACCCCTGTTGGCTCGGTGCCTGTACAGAACGTGCTCTACTGCGCTGCATAGTGGGAGATGTAGTGTTTGCACTAGGGATGATAGGTAAGTTTGATATAGAAAAAATGACATCCGTCGTACAGATTGCATTGCATTATGGGAGCAGCGCGGAGAGATTCCAAGTAGATTCTGGCAGAATTGTGACTGCAGCTCTGGATGTAACTAAAGCATAAAACCGAATATAATCCGTATTGTGGATGCAGCTCTAGATGTGACTAATGCATAAAACAGACTATAAGTAGAATCGTGGATTGAGCTCTAGAAGTCACTGGCATATGAAACATGAGGTAACAGAATTGTGACTGCAGCTTGATATGTGACTAGAGTGTAAAACAGAATGTAAGTAGAATTGTGCATGCAGATTTAAATGTGACTGGAGTATGAGACATTGTTGTAACAGCAGAATTGTGACTAGCTCTAAATGTGACTAGAGTATAAGACAGAACATAAGCGGAATTGAGGATGCAGCTCTAGATATGACTGGAGTATGAGACATGATGTAACAGCAGAAGTGTGATTGCAGCTCTATAGTCTCTTATACTCTAGTCTCGAGCCACACAGAGAATCCAGGAAAGTCTGAGGTTCATTACGAGAAACGCCCAGATGACAATATTATTATTATTTTATATTATTTATTTTTATTTTCTTATTATTGCAGTTTTCTGCTCTTGATAACTCTGAACTCCATAACCATCGACGTCACTCAGTGTAGACGACCGGATTTCATGGGGGTCACTTACTTTCTCAGCGTGCACCTCGATCTGGTTGTTGGACGTGGTGACGATGATGTCCTCTGGGGAGAAATCTCTGACGTCGACTTCAAACTGATAAGTGTTTCCCAAGGTCTTCACGTTCTGTGCGGCGCCGGCTGCAGGAAAATATGTCTATTACACTGATATCTCCACCAGCAGAACAGTGAGTGCAGCTCCGGAGTATAATACAGGATGTAACTCAGGATCAGTACAGGATAAGTAATGTAATGTATGTACACAGTGACTCCACCAGCAGAATAGTGAGTGCAGCTCTGGCGTATAATACAGGATGTAACTCAGGATCAGTACAGGATAAGTAATGTAATGTTTGTACACAGTGTCTCCACCAGCAGAATAGTGAGTGCAGCTCTGGAGTATAATACAGGATGTAACTCAGGATCAGTACAGGATAAGTAATGTATGTACACAGTGACTCCACCAGCAAAATAGTGAGTACAGCTCTGGAGTATAATACAGGATGTAACTCAGGATCAGTACAGGATAAGTAATGTAATGTATGTACACAGTGAATCCACCAGCAGAATAGTGAGTGCAGCTCTGGAGTATAATACAGGATGTAACACAGGATCAGTACAGGATAAGTAATGTAATGTATGTACACAGTGACTCCACCAGCAGAATAGTGAGTGCAGCTCTGGAGTATAATACAGGATGTAACTCAGGATCAGTACAGGATAAGTAATGTAATGTATGTACACAGTGACTCCACCAGCAGAATAGTGAGTGCAGCTCTGGAGTATAATACAGGATGTAACTCAGGATCAGTACAGGATAAGTAATGTAATGTATGTACACAGTGACTCCACCAGCAGAATAGTGAGTGCAGCTCTGGAGTATAATACAGGATGTAACTCAGGATCAGTACAGGATATGTAATGTATGTACACAGTGACTCCACCATCAGAATAGTGAGTGCAGCTCTGGAGTATAATACAGGATGTAACTCGGGATCAGTACAGGATAAGTAATGTATGTACACAGTGACTCCACCAGCAGAATAGTGAGTGCAGCTCTGGAGTATAATACAGGATATAACTCAGGATCAGTACAGGATAAGTAATGTAATGTATGTACACAGTGACTCCACCAGCATAATAGTGAGTGCAGCTCTGGAGTATAATACAGGAGGTAACTCAGGATCAGTACAGGATAAGTAATGTAATGTATGTACACAGTGACTCCACCAGCAGAATAGTGAGTGCAGCTCTGGAGTATAATACAGGATATAACTCCGGATAAGTAATGTAATGTATGTACACAGTGACTCCACCAACATAATAGTGAGTGCAGCTCTGGAGTATAATACAGGAGGTAACTCAGGATCAGTACAGGATAAGTAATGTAATGTATGTACACAGTGACTCCACCAGCAGAATAGTGAGTGCAGCTCTGGAGTATAATACAGGATGTAACTCAGGATCAGTACAGGATATGTAATGTATGTACACAGTGACTCCACCAGCAGAATAGTGAGTGCAGCTCTGGAGTATAATACAGGATATAACTCAGGATCAGTACAGGATAAGTAATGTAATGTATGTACACAGTGATTCCACCAGCAGAATAGTGAGTGCAGCTCTGGAGTATATTACAGGATGTAACTCAGGATCAGTACAGGATAAGTAATGTATGTACACAGTGACTCCACCAGCAAAATAGTGAGTGCAGCTCTGGAGTATAATACAGGATATAACTCAGGATCAGTAATGTAATGTATGTACACAGTGATTCCACCAGCAGAATAGTGAGTGCAGCTCTGGAGTATATTACAGGATGTAACTCAGGATCAGTACAGGATAAGTAATGTATGTACACAGTGACTCCACCAGCAAAATAGTGAGTGCAGCTCTGGAGTATAATACAGGATATAACTCAGGATCAGTACAGGATAAGTAATGTAATGTATGTACACAGTGACTCCACCAGCAGAATAGTGAGTGCAGCTCTGGAGTATAATACAGGATATAACTCAGGATCAGTACAGGATAAGTAATGTAATGTATGTACACAGTGACTCCACCAGCAGAATAGTGAGTGCAGCTCTGGAGTATAATACAGGATATAACTCAGGATCAGTACAGGATAAGTAATGTAATGTGTGTACACAGTGACTCCACCAGCAGAATAGTGAGTGCAGCTCTGGAGTATAATACTGGATGTAACTCAGGATCAGTACAGGATAAGTAATGTAATGTATGTACACAGTGACTCCACCAGCAGAATAGTGAGTGCAGCTCTGGAGTATAATACAGGATGTACCTCAGGATAGGTAATGTAATGTATGTACACAGTGACTCCACCAGCAGAATAGTGAGTGCAGCTCTGGAGTATAATACTGGATGTAACTCAGGATCAGTACAGGATAAGTAATGTAATGTATGTACACAGTGACTCCACCAGCAAAATAGTGAGTGCAGCTCTGGAGTATAATACAGGATATAACTCAGGATCAGTACAGGATAAGTAATGTAATGTATGTACACAGTGATTCCACCAGCAGAATAGTGAGTGCAGCTCTGGAGTATATTACAGGATGTAACTCAGGATCAGTACAGGATAAGTAATGTATGTACACAGTGACTCCACCAGCAGAATAGTGAGTGCAGCTCTGGAGTATAATACAGGATGTAACTCAGGATCAGTACAGGATAAGTAATGTAATGTATGTACACAGTGACTCCACCAGCAGAATAGTGAGTGCAGCTCTGGAGTATAATACAGGATGTAACTCAGGATCAGTACAGGATAAGTAATGTAATGTATGTACACAGTGACTCCACCAGCAGAATAGTGAGTGCAGCTCTGGAGTATAATACAGGATGTAACTCAGGATCAGCACGGGATAAGTAATGTAATGTAGGTACACAGTGACTCCACCAGCAGAATAGACTGTATGGGATGTACATAGGACAGAGATTAAAGGCTCTGTGTCCAGTCTCCTGATAAATATCCATTACTGTATAATACAAGTTCTGCAAGTTTCTACTTTGTTTTAAAATTCTTCACCATATAAAAAAAATATGTCTGATTGCTGTCAGTGAATTGAAACATCAATTTTTTATATTCAGAGCTGAGGGTTTGTTACTATGTATCAGTGTAGACCATGCTCTGTGAGCTAAACCTGGCAGCAGTGCAAGTCAGTCTCCTGTCCTGGACTCCAGGCTGATTGCGCTTTCCTATACTGATACGTTGTAATAAACCTTCACCCGTGTGAGAACAACCTGGTCAGGACCGTTTTTCAACCTCTTGATGTAAACAAGACGGCTCTCATCCACTGACTGCAGGCAGAGTTCTTGAAAATGGTAAGAATATGAAGAAAACAAAGTGTTGCTGCACTTGATAACACTCCAACTGACCATTATAAATAAAGAGATGGAATGTCCGTTTCACTGGGCAACTGCCGGATTTAGAGCCGTGCAGGTTTGTGGTACTACAACCCCCAGCAAGTTGTGAAAATATTCCTTGATTTGCCGTGATACTTTGGGCACTGATGGGGTACTCCTTACTGACATTCTAAGTTGTATGACGTGACCCCACTAACTGGCTGTGACCCCAATAATCGTGGCGGCTCCAGTAACATCGTCCCCATCACCGGAAACATCCGCAGCTTCTCTAGGGATGAACGTTGCGACTTCATGTCAGAACGTTCCCCAGATCTGTGTCTATGGCCGCCCTTCGCTCAATCTATTCCATCACCCGGGGAACGGCTTCCTGACAACTATTTTCCCTTGAATCCAACTTGCCTGTGAAGCCCAAGGGTTCATGGGGTCTCCTGAACTTGCCGAAATCCTCAGTGAAGATGCCCAAAGACTTGTCCATGAATGGTTCCCGGGGCTGCCCGCCGGAGGTAGAGGAGGAGGACGTCTTTTTGAAGCTGTGCTCCGAGCGGAAGGCAGACGATGATTGCAGGTTCATTGAATTTATCCGGATGGAAAGCGAACGGCGGGACGGGTGAGTATATAGTATACAGAGCGGGACAATGTGACGCTGCGGCCGGTGCTGCTCTGTAAGCTTAGCACATCTCTCATTCAGGGTTTATATAGTGACGTCCCAGCGTATCGCAGCCCCCCGGCCTCCCCCCCCCCCCCCCCCCCGGCCCGGCTATATTTAACCTCCTGCAGCATCTCTCCGGCAGCTGTGGAAAGTTTCAGCGCTAAGAGGCGTCCGGCGTCCCGTGATCATGTGACCTCATGCCTCAGATAGTCCATGATATTCCCTATCTGGCCCTGCGCCGGCTCCCGGGGGATTTCCAGCATCTCTGGATTATTGTAAACCCGGAGCCGCGGCGTCGATGGAAACGTCTGACCGCAGATAATGGCGACGTATCGTTAGTGTAGCGCGGCGCCGGCGTCTGCTCTGCCCGAGACGAGGGAATCGCTTCATTTGCTGCAGGTGCTTTATAGAAGATACTGGAAGAATCCTGATGAGCGGAGAGTCAGCGACTGATTTACTAATCGGCGAAACTCGGGTCCGGCAAAACATGTCCTGATCGCCATCCTGAGGAAGCGGTCACCCTGTGCCCTGGTGTCTGAGGGGCCCACATAAAGGGACCCCAGTATAATAGATGGTAGGTCGGTGGCGGTCCTGGTACCGATCGACCTGTGGATCGTGATACACGGGCCCATGTAATGAACTGATTCTTTGCCCCGGGTGAAGGGCCCGGCTGCGCCAAATGATGGCGACAAGTTCGGCCCCTGATCTTCCGGTGACTTGCGGCATCCTCTTGGGTCACTTCTACTATTTCTGTTCTGTGTTGACAATGAGACGGTCCCCACCTCTGAAATGCCAGGGATACTTGGCCCACGAAAATAAGCCCTGGTGCGGTGCGACCCTCAAAGTGATAATCTTCAGGCGATGGCAAAAAACTGCGGCCCAGTGCCAGCCCGGATACAGTGTATTCCCCTAAAGCCTGGCGCCAGCCCGGATACAGTGTACTCACCCAGAGCCTGGCGCCGGTCCGTCTACGGTGTACTCGCCCAGAGCCTGGCGCCGGTCCGTCTACGGTGTACTCGCCCAGAGCCTGGCGCCGGTCCGTCTACGGTGTACTCGCCCAGAGCCTGGCGCCGGTCCGTCTACGGTGTACTCGCCCAGAGCCTTGCGCCGGTCCGTCTACGGTGTACTCGCCCAGAGCCTGGCGCCGGTCCGTCTACGGTGTACTCGCCCAGAGCCTGGCGCCGGTCCGTCTACGGTGTACTCGCCCAGAGCCGGTCCGTCTACGGTGTACTCGCCCAGAGCCGGTCCGTCTACGGTGTACTCGCCCAGAGCCGGTCCGTCTACGGTGTACTCGCCCAGAGCCGGTCCGTCTACGGTGTACTCGCCCAGAGCCGGTCCGTCTGCGGTGTACTCGCCCAGAGCCGGTCCGTCTGCGGTGTACTCGCCCAGAGCCGGTCCGTCTGCGGTGTACTCGCCCAGAGCCTGGCGCCGGTCCGTCTGCGGTGTACTCGCCCAGAGCCTGGCGCCGGTCCGTCTGCGGTGTACTCGCCCAGAGCCTGGCGCCGGTCCGTGTGCGGTGTACTCGCCCAGTGCCCTGGCGCCGGTCCGTGTGCGGTGTACTCGCCCAGAGCCCTGGCGCCGGTCCGTGTGCGGTGTACTCGCCCAGAGCCCTGGCGCCGGTCCGTGTGCGGTGTACTCGCCCAGAGCCCTGGCGCCGGTCCGTGTGCGGTGTACTCGCCCAGAGCCCTGGCGCCGGTCCGTGTGCGGTGTACTCGCCCAGAGCCCTGGCGCCGGTCCGTGTGCGGTGTACTCGCCCAGAGCCCTGGCGCCGGTCCGTGTGCGGTGTACTCGCCCAGAGCCCTGGCGCCGGTCCGTGTGCGGTGTACTCGCCCAGAGCCCTGGCGCCGGTCCGTGTGCGGTGTACTCGCCCAGAGCCCTGGCGCCGGTCCGTGTGCGGTGTACTCGCCCAGAGCCCTGGCGCCGGTCCGTGTGCGGTGTACTCGCCCAGAGCCCTGGCGCCGGTCCGTGTGCGGTGTACTCGCCCAGAGCCCTGGCGCCGGTCCGTGTGCGGTGTACTCGCCCAGAGCCCTGGCGCCGGTCCGTCTGCGGTGTACTCGCCCAGAGCCCTGGCGCCGGTCCGTCTGCGGTGTACTCGCCCAGAGCCCTGGCGCCGGTCCGTCTGCGGTGTACTCGCCCAGAGCCCTGGCGCCGGTCCGTCTGCGGTGTACTCGCCCAGAGCCCTGGCGCCGGTCCGTCTGCGGTGTACTCGCCCAGAGCCCTGGCGCCGGTCCGTCTGCGGTGTACTGGCCCAGAGGCCTGGCGCCGGTCCGTCTGCGGTGTACTCGCCCAGAGCCTGGCGCCAGTTTGGATACAGTGTAGCCCTATATCTGTGCTATTTACTGGAAACAAATGGGCACTGAACACGGACCGGGCAGGATGAAGGAGACGACCTGTGCGGTGTCGGGTCTCAGTTTCATCCCTGTAAAATCCATTGTTCCCGGTACATCAGATAGAGACAAATGTGTGATCAGAATTCAGAGACCCCGTAAATAAACACTGAGACTTCGGAACCCGAGCGGATCCGAGAATCCTGTGATCACGGCGGCGGCGCTCACCCGTCATGGCCGACTGCTGGTTACGTCTTGTGGTCACGGAAAGAAGTCACAATAAATTTGTGAATTTCCGGGATTGTCGCACGTCGGCTGCAGAGCGATGGAAATCCTGAGGAGAGAAGGAGAAAGATAAACATAAGTTCGTTGTCTGGAAGCCGCACAGTCTTCGTGTTAGTCGCGTTGGTCGCCATGTTGCCTCGGATTATGATGAGATTTCGCCAGTCCTGGAGGCTCCTGATTATAAACCGTTACTGGCGGGAAGAATCCGGGGAATGTGATTGGTGTAATGTCTGAGCAGGCGACGTATTGTACAGACCCGACATCCGGGGACAGTTATGCGGCAGCCCCTCGCCGGACCCCCGACCGCTCCACATGTCACCTGATCTGTCACAGAACCGCACAGCCGACAATTGTATAATATAATGACGTGAGAATCCCGAGCCGGAGGATCACAACTCCCACCGTCTTCACCGCCAGGAATGTCCCATAAATCTGCACATAAGACAATCGCTTGTAATGCAACTCCTCAATATAATAACGAAAGCCCCGGGGGCTCCTCTTGTCAAGGGGTTAATAATTCTACGGGTTGGGAAAGCTGGGTGACTACAGATTGATCTCTATTACTCCCCACAGGGGTTGCCACTCGGCTTTCCCAGGTTTCTGAACGACAAATCTGTCCTGTTATGCAGGACTCTGGGAAAGCTGGGTGACCACTACTATGGGAGCGGTAGTGGTGGCCATATTGGTTGTCCTCTGGTTTTCCCGGTGAGGTAGTCGAGGGGTTAAAAACACGTGATGTTGTCTGGGGGCAAACCACCTATAATATTGGCCGGCAGCTGAAGGGTTAACAGTACACCCAGCGCCGCCCCCTCCCCCATCCTCTGTTACATTGTTACCTATTATGGAAACTGAAATGACTGATCCCGGGACTACGAGGAAGAGTGACCGGAAAGACGGGACAACTGCAGCGAGGAGGAGGAGGGGGGGGGGCTGAAAACGATCCACTACAGGGGGGCGCATGTTATATCGGACACCACGCAGAGCGCCCCAATATATTGTATCACAAAACGCAACATTGTAACGATTATTTATTATACGTATGAAATTGAAGCCACTTGTCTGGATTAAAAACCTCCTCCCGTTTTGTGTATACAGCTCCTATGCAGAGCTATGTGTTTCCATGGTTACAGACTACAAACCAACCCTGTGTAGTCTGATCCTCCAGTCCCGTCTTCCCCTCTTCCATCTTGGGTATGTTCACACGGCAGCGTCCGTTACGTCTGAAATTACGGACGTAATTGGAGCTGTTTTTCTTTGGAGCCAATGGAAAACGGCTCCAATTACGTCCCAAGAAGTGACACTTCTTTGACGTGGGTGTCTTTTTTTACGCGCCGTCTTTTGACAGCGGGGCGTAAAAAAAATGCATTGGAGCCGTATTTTCGGACGTAATTCGGGGCTAAAACGCCCGAATTACGTCCGTAAATAGGGTGTGTGAGCCCAGCCTTAATATGACGTGATGCTGAATAAGCGGCTGCTGCAGAACCTCTTTGAGGAGGTGAGAAATCTCACACGGCCGGCCGCAGATAGTCACTCGCACACAAAGCAATTGCGGAACCTTTCTGCGGCCCGGACACCTTCCCGCAAATATATATCAGAGGACGGCGCCACTTCCGTGTGACTGCGGCTGATGTCAGAGCGCGGTCATTATATAGACATCATTTCCATCGTTATACGGCGCGGCTGAGAATCGGGGTATGTTCACACGGCTTATTTACGTCCGAAAATGCGGCTCGATCGCGTCGGCAAACATCTGGCCATTCATTTTCAATGGGTCTTACGATGTTCTGTGCCGACGGTCATTTTTTTTACGTGCCGCTGTCAAAGGCGGGGCGTAAATAGACGCCCGCATCAGAGAGGTGCAGGTCACTTCTTCAGACGTAAATGTAGCCGTTTCCCGTTGACTCCATGAAAAACAGGTCCATTTACGTCCGTAATTGACGCAGCGAAAAAGCGCCTCAACATGCCATGACGGCTGAAATGCCGGAGCTGTTTTCTCCTGAAAACAGCCCCCTAATTTCAGCCGTAACGGAGGCTGCCGTGTGAACAGACCCTCAGCGTCTCGTATCTATGAAAGTGTCGCCAATCATCCCACAACAGTCGTAAAATCGCAGCGCGAGGAATGTAACGATCTGTCATCCTATAAACATGGGACGGCAAGTCACACCGAGGACAACCCATCCCCCACGGGGTACGACGACAAGAGGGGGTCACGCTGCCCTTCTCCCCTACACGGGATGTGGGGGGCACCTTGGGGAGGGGGGTGTCCCTACAATATGATCTGCGGCTCGTACTAGTGATCGCACGGATTGTCTGATGAAAGTGACTGCAGCCGGGACATACATGGCGGCCCGAGGGAAGAGCGCGCCGGGGACCCCTGCCAACCCCAGAGCTAATGATGAGTCACTGCCCATCACCCTGTGCCCAACTATCAGATCTACAACCAGAGGTCAGTGGTGTAATAATCTGCAGGATATATCACTATGTATCTGTCAGGAGGTGGAGGAGCAATGTTCTGCAGATCTGTAGAGAGGTCAGTGGTGTAATAATCTGCAGGATATATCACTATGTATCTGTCAGGAGGTAGAGGAGCAATGTTCTGCAGATCTGTAGAGAGGTCAGTGGTGTAATAATCTGCAGGATATATCACTATGTATCTGTCAGGAGGTGGAGGAGCAATGTTCTGCAGATCTGTAGAGGTCAGTGGTGTAATAATCTGCAGGATATATCACTGTGTATCTGTCAGGAGGTAGAGGAGCAATGTTCTGCAGATCTGTAGAGAGGTCAGTGGTGTAATAATCTGCAGGATATATCGCTATGTATCTGTCAGGAGGTAGAGGAGCAATGTTCTGCAGATCTGTAGAGAGGTCAGTGGTGTAATAATCTGCAGGATATATCACTATGTATCTGTCAGGAGGTAGAGGAGCAATGTTCTGCAGATCTGTAGAGAGGTCAGTGGTGTAATAATCTGCAGGATATATCGCTATGTATCTGTCAGGAGGTAGAGGAGCAATGTTCTGCAGATCTGTAGAGAGGTCAGTGGTGTAATAATCTGCAGCTTTCTCGTCTCGCTCTTTAACCCCTCGTGTAGCAGAGCTGTCCGCCGGGTGACGTGTTTTCCTCTGTTGTCATTTCGCTTTTATTAAATGTTGTCACAACACGAGGATTTGTTGCCACAACAGCCGGGGGAGGGGCGTGTTTTGCGCGGGGGGGGGGGGGGCCTATTTGTGGAGATTTAACGTTAATCGTCTCCATTGTCTCTTCGGCTAATGACCCTAATCGCAGATCCGTGGTTTCCGCTCCGTCCGTCCGGAGACCAACTCTTCGCCTCTAGAAGATTTGAAGGAAAAAAGGAACGGAGCTAAAAAAAACGGCGCCAAATCTATTATCAGCGTGCGTCGTCTGGATGCGCGATTGTAATCATCGGTGGCGGAGAACAGAACATAGAAATAAATCTTTGTCCGGAAATAGCGCAGAAAACGTAAAACACCGGGGTAATAATTGCGCTTGTTCACGCGTCGCCGTTAAAAGATGAGGCGTATTTCCGCGCCAGTGATCTGGGGCTGATTCTCGCGGTTGTGCTGCCGATCCGCGCGAAGATTAACCGCGCTGTGATTGGGTGGCGCTGATCCTCGGCTTTTCCGTGTGGAATATAAAGCGTGCAACCTTTTATTTTGACGACTGATTTTCTGAGGGACTGAGACAAGAATCCGAGCGGGAGATTTTCCGTAGAATGTGACTGGAATTGCGTAAACCACGTTAACATGCGTGACCTGTGGGTTGTGGCCGAATATACATCACGGAATCCGCGGTTTGAGATCCGTGATGAATCCGATACGTGTGAACGGAGCCTGACCTACACAGCGGCGCCATTTTACGCCATGAACCTGCCGTGTGAATGAGCCCCCATCCCCCGCCTGAGGAATATAAAACGTCGCCCAAATCTTTGTAATAGAAATTGACAGGACGATGCTTTACGCCCAGCGGGAGAAGCGGGGGATTTATACGCGAGATCGGCAAATACCGTGCCCTAGAAATAACCCCACCAGAGGAAAACGCAGAGCAAGGCTGCCCCCCAATCTGCCCCCCATGCTATAATTATAGGGGGTCAGTGTCCACTACTCTAGTCCCCCTGTTTCTGAGAGACCCCCTCCCCCCAGTAGTCAGTGCAGGGATAAAGGTGACTGAGCTGGAATTCACCTGGATTCTATTCTGCACCCGGGGCCGGTTCTGCTTGACTTCTCAAGGACTTCTCAAGGACGTTGTAATAAAGTCTATAAACCTGGGGGGGGGGGGGCAGCAGGTAGTGCCAGTCCCTGGAGGAGGAGGCACCTGTAGAGCAGCGCAGGATCCTTCAGTCCCTCACACCGCAGCGCCAGTCATCACCTGGACAGATCCTGCTCCCGGTGAGTCCTGAGTACAGGGGGATGGGTTGTTGTATCTGCCATTCAGGAGTCTGGGAAAGCTGTGTGATCACTGCTGTGGGAACCGTAATTGCGGCCGTATCGGCTGTCACCAGTTTTTCTAAAACCAGATAGAACTAAGAAACGGCCGAATCAGTCCGTTTATAACAACCTGACGGACGTGGCCGCGTCCAGGACTGATATCGACTGCAGATTCTTCACTGTGTTGTTATAGACATTTACTGGCAGAATTGTGACTGCAGCTCTGGATGTGACTGGAGTATAAGATGTAACTCAGGATCATATATGATGTACTGTATATACTGAGCGGCGGATATCTGTAAACATTCCCGGCTCGTCTCTGGCGCTCGTTACGTTATCAGCGTCCAGCGATTATTATTAGCTCAGAGCGCGGAATGTGTCAGATAATCGTAGAGCGGCGATAAAACAGGCGATGATGGAGCGCGGAACAGATAGACAGACAGTGACTCAGAGTCCAGGAGGAGAGCGAAACCGTGACCTTCACTTCATGTCCCACATCTATATATATACACTGCACAGTACCACTTCCCCTGTCCTGTATACTGGGTGTAATTCTCAGTATATGTATTATTCGGTATATATAGACACTGCACAGTACCACTTCTCCTGTCCTGTATACTGGGTGTAATTCTCAGTATCTGTATTATTCTGTATATGTGGACACTGCACAGTACCACTTCTCCTGTCCTGTATACTGGGTGTAATTCTCAGTATCTGTATTATTCTGTATATATACTGCACAGCACCACTTCTCCTGTCCTGTATACTGGGGGTAATTCTCAGTATCTGTATTATTCTGTATATATACACTGCACAGTACCACTTCTCCTGTCCTGTATACTGGGCGTAATTCTCAGTATCTGTATTATTCTGTATATATATATACACTGCACAGTACTACTTCTCCTGTCCTGTATACTGGGTGTAATTCTCAGTATCTGTATTATTCTGTATATATGGACACTGCACAGTACCACTTCTCCTGTCCTGTATACTGGGTGTAATTCTCAGTATCTGTATTATTCTGTATATATAGACACTGCACAGTACCACTTCTCCTGTCCTGTATACTGGGTGTAATTCTCAGTATATGTATTATTCTCTATATATGGACACTGCACAGTACCACTTCTCCTGTCCTGTATACTGGGTGTAATTCTCAGTATCTGTATTATTCTGTATATATATATATATATACACTGCACAGTACCACTTCTCCTGTCCTGTATACTGGGTGTAATCCTCAGTATCTGTATTATTCTGTATATATAGACACTGCACAGTACCACTTCTCCTGTCCTGTACACTGGGTGTAATTCTCAGTATATGTATTATTCTCTATATATGGACACTGCACAGTACCACTTCTCCTGTCCTGTATACTGGGTGTAATTCTCAGTATCTGTATTATTCTGTATATATGGACACTGCACAGTACCACTTCTCCTGTCCTGTATACTGGGTGTAATTCTCAGTATCTGTATTATTCTGTATATATATATATATATATATATATATATATATATATATGGACACTGCACAGTACCACTTCTCCTGTCCTGTATACTGGGTGTAATTCTCAGTATCTGTATTATTCTGTGTATATATACACACTGCACAGTACCACTTCTCCTGTCCTGTACACTGGGTGTAATTCTCAGTATCTGTATTATTCTGTATATATGGACACTGCACAGTACCACTTCTCCTGTCCTGTATACTGGGTGTAATTCTCAGTATCTGTATTATTCTGTATATATAGACACTGCACAGTACCACTTCTCCTGTCCTGTATACTGGGTGTAATTCTCAGTATCTGTATTATTCTGTATATATGGACACTGCACAGTACCACTTCTCCTGTCCTGTATACTGGGTGTAATTCTCAGTATCTGTATTATTCTGTATATATGGACACTGCACAGTACCACTTCTCCTGTCCTGTATACTGGGTGTAATTCTCAGTATCTGTATTATTCTGTATATATGGATACTGCACAGCACCACTTCTCCTGTCCTGTATACTGGGTGTAATTCTCAGTATCTGTATTATTCTGTATATATGGATACTGCACAGCACCACTTCTCCTGTCCTGTATACTGGGTGTAATTCTCAGTATCTGTATTATTCTGTATATATGGATACTGCACAGTACTACTTCTCATGTCCTGTATACTGGGTGTAATTCTCGGTATCTGTATTATTCGGTATATATACACTGCACAGTACCACTTCTTCTCCTGTCCTGTATACTGGGTGTAATTCTCAGTATCTGTATTATTCTGTATATATAGACACTGCACAGTACCACTTCTCCTGTCCTGTATACTGAGTGTAATTCTCAGTATCTGTATTATTCTGTATATATGGACACTGCACAGTACCACTCCTCCTGTCCTGTATACTGGGTGTAATTCTCAGTATCTGTATTATTCTGTATATATATACACTGCACAGTACCACTTCTCCTGTCCTGTATACTGGGCGTAATTCTCAGTATCTGTATTATTCTGTATATATATACACTGCACAGTACTACTTCTCCTGTCCTGTATACTGGGTGTAATTCTCAGTATCTGTATTATTCTGTATATATATACACTGTACAGTACCACTTCTCCTGTCCTGTATATTGGGTGTAATTCTCAGTATCTGTATTATTCTGTATATATACACTGCACAGTACCACTTCTCCTGTCCTGTATACTGGGCGTAATTCTCAGTATCTGTATTATTCTGTATATATATACACTGCACAGTACTACTTCTCCTGTCCTGTATACTGGGTGTAATTCTCAGTATCTGTATTATTCTGTATATATAGACACTGCACAGTACCACTTCTCCTGTCCTGTATACTGAGTGTAATTCTCAGTATCTGTATTATTCTGTATATATACTGCACAGTACCACTTCTCCTGTCCTGTATACTGGGTGTAATTCTCAGTATCTGTATTATTCTGTATATATACACTGCACAGTACCACTTCTCCTGTCCTGTATACTGGGTGTAATTCTCAGTATCTGTATTATTCTGTATATATACACTGCACAGTACCACTTCTCCTGTCCTGTATACTGGGGGTAATTCTCAGTATCTGTATTATTCTGTATATATACACTGCACAGTACCACTTCTCCTGTCCTGTATACTGGGCGTAATTCTCAGTATCTGTATTATTCTGTATATATATATATACACTGCACAGTACTACTTCTCCTGTCCTGTATACTGGGTGTAATTCTCAGTATCTGTATTATTCTGTATATATAGACACTGCACAGTACCACTTCTCCTGTCCTGTATACTGAGTGTAATTCTCAGTATCTGTATTATTCTGTATATATACTGCACAGTACCACTTCTCCTGTCCTGTATACTGGGTGTAATTCTCAGTATCTGTATTATTCTGTATATATAGACACTGTACAGTACCACTTCTCCTGTCCTGTATACTGGGTGTAATTCTCAGTATCTGTATTATTCTGTATATATATATACACTGCACAGTACCACTTCTCCTGTCCTGTATACTGGGTGTAATTCTCAGTATCTGTATTATTCTGTATATATATACACTGCACAGTACCACTTCTCCTGTCCTGTATACTGGGTGTAATTCTCAGTATCTGTATTATTCTGTATATATATATACACTGCATAGTACCACTTCTCCTGTCCTGTATACTGGGCGTAATTCTCAGTATCTGTATTATTCTGTATATATACACTGCACAGTACTACTTCTCCTGTCCTGTATACTGGGTGTAATTCTCAGTATCTGTATTATTCTGTATATATAGACACTGCACAGTACCACTTCTCCTGTCCTGTATACTGGGTGTAATTCTCAGTATCTGTATTATTCTGTATATATATATACACTGCATAGTACCACTTCTCCTGTCCTGTATACTGGGCGTAATTCTCAGTATCTGTATTATTCTGTATATATATATACACTGCACAGTACTACTTCTCCTGTCCTGTATACTGGGTGTAATTCTCAGTATCTGTATTATTCTGTATATATATACACTGCACAGTACCACTTCTCCTGTCCTGTATACTGGGTGTAATTCTCAGTATCTGTATTATTCTGTATATATATATACACTGCATAGTACCACTTCTCCTGTCCTGTATACTGGGCGTAATTCTCAGTATCTGTATTATTCTGTATATATATATACACTGCACAGTACCACTTCTCCTGTCCTGTATACTGGGTGTAATTCTCAGTATCTGTATTATTCTGTATATATGGACACTGCACAGTACCACTTCTCCTGTCCTGTATACTGGGTGTAATTCTCAGTATCTGTATTATTCTGTGTATATATATATACACTGCACAGTACCACTTCTCCTGTCCTGTATACTGGGTGTAATTCTCAGTATCTGTATTATTCTGTATATATAGACACTGCACAGTACCACTTCTCCTGTCCTGTATACTGGGTGTAATTCTCAGTATCTGTATTATTCTGTGTATATATATATACACTGCACAGTACCACTTCTCCTGTCCTGTATACTGGGTGTAATTCTCAGTATCTGTAGTATTCTGTATATATGGACACTGCACAGTACCACTTCTCCTGTCCTGTATACTGGGTGTAATTCTCAGTATCTGTATTATTCTGTATATATAGACACTGCACAGTACCACTTCTCATCTTTTTAATAAATGTTAACAAACATACACATGCCATAAATCCGCACATACAATACACGGGTCATAAACCAACACAAAATGAACAAGTTATAAACACATTATGAATCTCGGCCGCCTCCTCTCTGGTCCAGATCACATTCCTACCAGCACTCAGTCTTCTGTATTATAACTCACATCATCCACACATCACTCATCATCCACACGTCACTCACATCAGTATAAATACAAATACACAAAACTCATAGTCACAAAATCAATCCAGACGCCTCAAAAGAACAAAATCAGTAACAGTCTAAAAAATAAAATAAATAAAATTGTTAAACCACAATAAAACCAAAAACTGACCCTAACCGGTCCATGTGCCCATCAAATTATATTAACCAAGGAAAAATGAGAAATTCCTACATGAGAAAACACAACATGAGCCTAATCGGCAAATAACCTCCCCCCCCTTTTTTTATTTTTTTCAAAAAAAATGTTTTTTTTTTTGTTTTTTTTTCCCTCCACCCTCTTTCTTAACCACAAATCCGCAATATGAATACCAATTAGTAACCAATATATACAATATATACAAAGCAATACTGAACATACATATATATATATATATAATATCTACATTATACCCAATTCAAGACCAATGTCCAGTCCAAAGTCCGTACCTTTAAGCTCCGACCGACACCATCGTCCATCCTTCAATGTCTCTTTGATCGGGCCCGGCTTTTTCTTATTATTTGTACCACCCCTCCCCCCCTTTCCCCCCTCCCCACCTAACACCTAACCCCCTCACATCTATACAAAAATACTACACTCTACAAGATATAGTAAGTAATAACTCAGCCTGTACAATGGCATACATTACCTGACATAACACATAACACATCCTTAACAAATCCTACCCACAAGGCCCTGGTTCGGTACCTGCAAGCCCTATATCCATCATCAACTATACAGAAAACAAAAAGCTACAGTGACAGCATTAGCCCCCCACCAGGAATAGAGACGACTAGACTAGGGCACGCTGAAGGAAAAACCCCTCCAAAGCATGGAGGCCCTACTCGTGCCCAGTCTCTCGAACTCCAAAGAACGAACCTTCCCCAGGTCACCGAGAATGTTCCTCACCACCTCTTCCTCCGGGAGGGTTTTTTGTCTGCTTGATACAAAACACCGTGCGTTCCACGTGCCGTACCTGACCGCTAAGCTGACTAAGAATAAAGTGCCCCGATCTCGACCACCCAGGTGTCTGAATGTTCCATAGGCCCATTCCGCATAGGAGAGACCGGTCAGACCAGGCCAACCAATGGAGGCACCCACCCTGCTGTAGACCCCTGTATTGAGGGGACAATGAAGCAGGAAGTGCTCCATGCTTTCCAGCACGCCGCCACACTCCTCCCGGGGACAACCCCTTTCCTCAGGGTTCCTGTGTTTCAAGTTGTCCCTCACATACAGTTTCCCATGGAAGCAACGCCAAGCCAAGTCCCAAAACTTTAAAGGGATCCTACTAGAATTTAAAACCCTCAAACCAACCTCCAGATCCCGACTTGGGCAGTCCCTGAGCGCCAGGGGCTTCTGGAAATGGGTCAACAGAACTCTGTTGTCAAGGAGCCTCCTTGACAGAGTCCTGATCTCCCACATCCCCAGACCCCACCGGCGAATTGTTTTCAGAACCACGGTAGCGTAAGCCGGAAGATGCCCATGCGGCGTGCGAAGGTCCTTCACTTGCCCTCCTGTCTCCCATTCCTGGAAGAAAGGCCGAAACCACCCCCTGCAGGAGACTACCCACGGAGGAGCCCTCTCTTGCCAGAGGTTTGACATGTTGATCTTTACAAAGTTATTAACCAGGAATACCACAGGGTTGACCATACACAACCCCCCTAGTCTCCTCGTACGGTATGTCACCTCCCTCTTGACTAGGTTCAGCTTATTCCCCCATAACATCTGGAAGAACAAGCTGTAGACCAGAGTCCAGAGAGGTTCTGGCAAGATGCAGACACTGCCCAAATAGATTAACAAAGGGAGCAGGTAAGTTTTGATCAAGTTGACCCTTTCTCTGAGGGTCAAAGACCAACCCTTCCACTGGTCGACCTTCTGAGCGGCGATCTTTAGCCTGCTGTCCCAATTTTGTTTGGGGTAATCCCCCTGGCCAAATTCGATGCCGAGAATTTTTACAAACTCCTGAGGCCCTGGAAGAGTGTCCGAGAGATCAAAGGTAGGATCTCCCCCTCCCAGCCAGAGACTCTTACACTTATCCTGGTTGATCATGGACCCGGATGCCTCCGAGTAGCGGTCAACTTCAGACATCACCCACTCTGCCTCCCCTCTCGAGGACACAAAGACGGTGACGTCATCCGCATACGCCACCACTCTCAGAGTGGCTTCCGAGGCTGCCAAGTCCATGCTGACTCCCACCAACGGTCCACGATCTACCCTCCTAAGGAAGGGGTCAATCGCGAACACGTATAAAAGCGGGCTCAGCGGGCAACCCTGGCGAACCCCAGACCCAACCTCAAAAGAGCGGCCAATCCAACCGTTCACAAGCGGAAAACTCTCTGCCCCTGCATACAAGATCTTAAGCCAATCAACAAACCCCCCCGGCAGACCATACCTCAGAAGGACCGACCAGAGATACTCGTGATCAACCCGATCAAACGCTTTTCCAACGGCCCGCCCTACTCTGCTCCACTGCCTCTCGGACACCGAGTACAGCGCTAAACGCGCTGCGGCCTGGAACAGAGCAATGCTGAGCCCCCGAAAGGAGCCGGGGTGCAAATTTCACCAGCCGATTAAACAGCACCTTTGCCAGAACCTTTCTGTCCACACTGAGTAGCGCTATGGGACGCCAATTCTCAATGTGCGATGGGTCTTTACCCTTTGACAGGATGATCAGGGCCGACCTCCTCATTGACTTCGGCAAAGTGCCCGAGGAAAGACACTCATTCAACACCTCAGTCAACAGGGGAACTAAAATGTCCTTAAAGGTCTTGTAAAATTCAGACGTTAAGCCATCTGGACCCGGCGACTTCTTGAGGGCAAGCCCTTCAATCGCCAGTCTCACTTCCTCTTCCCTGATCGCCTCTGCCAAGGCACCAAGAGAGGGGTCTACTCCTGGTTCGGGGACAGTTTCAGCCAGGAAAGCCGACATCGCATCCCGATCAAGATCCATCTTTCCCAAGAGGTGCGAGTAAAAGGATCTGACGACCTCCAAGATCCCTGATCTGGACCTTTTCAGGGATCCTGTACTGTCCATCAGTCCTGAAACCACTTTACTATTTACTGACATCTTGCAGTTCTTGTAGGGGTCGGGCGAGCGGTACTTCCCAAAATCCCTCTCAAAAACTAAAGATGCGTGTCTATCATACTGGCAACTCTTAAGCAAAGATTTCACTCTGGAAATGTCCTCGCGGTCACCTCCAGTCGAGACAAGATGCTCGAGTTTCCTCCTCAGGCCCTGATACAGGCGATACCTGTCCAGGCTCCTGAGGCTCGAGAGCTGGCGGAAGAAACTCGCCACCCTTTTTTTGAACATCTCCCACCACTCCGACTTACTGCTACAAAGATCCAGTAATGGTACCTGGCTCTGAAAGAAATCCTCAAAGGACCGTCTTATCTCCGCTTCTTCCAAGAGAGACGAATTGAGCCTCCAAAAGCCTCTTCCCATCCGGGGGGTCTCTGCAACATTCAGAGAAAATAAAATTAAACAGTGGTCGGAGAACTCCACCTCAACGACGGACACTGCCGAAGAGATGGCATCCTCCTTTAAATAAAACCTATCTATTCTAGACCTACAACTACCTCGATAAAAGGTGAATCCCGCGTGGCCTGGGGTGTGCCGGATGTGGACATCCACCAGGCGAGCCTCACTAGCTATCCTATTTAGGGCCACACAGTCATAAGTCAGCCTGTCTCTGGAACCTCCCCTATCTTGGGACCTCGTGGCAGCATTGAAGTCCCCTCCAAAGACCACCTGCCGACTCGTAAAAAGATAGGGCTTGATCCTCATAAAGAGACTTTTCCGGTCCCAGCTGGTTTGGGGACCATAGATGTTAATGAGCCTGAGCTCCTGTCCCTTCATGAGGACATCCAAGATCAGGCACCTCCCCATTTCTAATTCAATAACCCGTCTGCATTCTACCGATGCGGTGAAAAGAACCGCCACCCCGCTACCCGGCTCGACCGCAAGAGACCAATAAGATGGTCCACGCCTCCACTCCTTTTTCGCTTTATGTATGGCTGCCAAGTCTGTCAGCCTGGTCTCTTGCAAAAATAAAATGTCGGCCTCAATTCGGCCGAGAAAATCAAAGGCCGCAAATCTAGCCTTGTCAGATTTAATGCTGGCGACATTAATAGATGCCAGCGTCAACTGGGTGGGTGCCGCCATCCTGGGTGATTGAATTAGATGACCTTTTTCCCCTTCCCCTTGCCCTTCCCCTGGTTTTTATCACTGTCTGATGAAGAGCCGAGGGCCCTTTTGAGGGATGCTGATGTGTCCATATCCCTCCCTTCCTCCACCTCCTCACCAGCACCACTATCAACCTCACCTCCAGGCTCCGGGACAGCGCTTCTCCCTGAGGGTTCCGCATGCCCTGAGGCAAGAAGCTGGACGCCCCCCACAGACCCCCTCGTCACCTTCGCCACATCCTCGCCCCCACACTCCTCATCTGAAGAGGAGATGTCCTTGAGGGTTTGAAAGCGGTTTGAGAGAACAACAAGAGGTGAGTCGGTTGGGCTTTCCTTAGGCACCTGGACCAGGGGAGGAGAAGATTTCTTATCTCCCTTTTTTTTCTTTTTAGCACCCTGCTTGCGCTTTTCATCTAGCCACCGTCTACTGTCCTCATCCATACTTTCATATAGCGAGGAACATGAAGAAGCGGCTTCCTCCTCCCTCTCCAACCTCCTGACCTCTTCATTCAAGTCCTGTTCCCCCAGGGCCTCAGTAGCAATGACACTTGCCCCCGGAGCAGGGCCAAGGGTTACCCCAGTTGCCTGGGGCTCCCCGAGCTCCCTACTCCTTCGACGGTTCTCCAATCGCCTTAACTTGGAGGGTGACTTGCCTTTCTTCCCTGGCCCCTCAGCCCCTTCACCTCCACCAGTGCCAACCCCGGCAGGAGCAACCTCTCGGCTTTCTCCCGCTGGGCCCGCCATGGCGTTGGCAAAGGAACGAGGGCAGCGACTGAATGGGTGACCTAGATCCCCACACAGGTGACACCGAATATCCCCACAGGATGTGGCAAGATGACCTATCCCCCCGCACAACGCACACTTCTGCACTCTGCAGTGGGCACTGAAGTGCGTGGGGTCACCACACCTGTGGCAGAGCTTCGGCTGCCCCTGGTAAAAGGCCAGGATTCGGTCCCTTCCTAAAAAGGCTGAGGAAGGGATGTGGGTGACAGAACTTCCTGAACGCTTTAATTTAACCATAAAGGTCCAGGCCCCTGACCAGATGCCAAATTCATCCCTGTTTTTTTTGGGGACCTCCGTTACCTCACCGTACCTGCTGAGCCAGGTCATAATGTCCATACAAGAAAGACACTCATTGCAAGTTAGGACGGTCACCTTCTTGATTTCGCTCTGACGAGACAACGCTTGTACAGCGAAGTCTCGCCAGCCGGGCTCATTCTTCACCAGCTCATAATTTGACCAAAAGAGCTCCAGGCCCTCCGGCCGAACAAAGCTGATGTCAAATACTGGGGTGCCATAGGGATGTATCAGGGCAAAGATGTCGATCGCCCTGAAATTCATCTTCAAGAGAAGCTCAACTATTTTTGCCCTAGGTGGGCACGTATCATTGCCTCTCCAGCGAAGACGAACAACATTCCTACGAGCCCCCCCAGGCCCGGCTGTCGGAAGGGTCCACACAGTTTCCCCTTCCCTTTCTTCTCGGAAAGCAGTCAGGCCATGCCTGTCTATCCAGAAGGACAGATCAACCGCTCGGCCCTCTACCATTATTGTTCTCTCACCCTTTTTAAGGGCCTCCAGGAGGCGCCGCTGTAAAATACCGTCCCCAGAGCCTGAAGATGAGGAGGAGGCCCCAGCAGTGACACTGGCATAACTGCGAGTAGTCACCCCTGGGGGGGCAGATGGACCGGCCTCACTAGACCTCATACCCCTGACAGTAACATTCCCACCACTCACCCCGGCCCCAGACACAGGAGAGGGACCATTATTAGCAGCACTTGTACCGGCACCATTCATACCCTCACCATTATTAACAGCACTTGTACCGGCACCATTCATACCCCCACCATTATTAGCAGCACTTGTACCGGCACCATTCATACCCCCACCATTATTAACAGCACTTGTACCGGCACCATTCATACCCTCACCATTATTAACAGCACTTGTACCGGCACCATTCATACCCTCACCATTATTAACAGCACTTGTACCGGCACCATTCATACCCTCACCATTATTAACAGCACTTGTACCGGCACCATTCATACCCCCACCATTATTAGCAGCACTTGTACCGGCACCATTCATACCCCCACCCTCTGGACCAGCAGTAAAAAGTGTTTCTGGGCCGGATGTTATCGCCTCGGTGTCATCAGGTTTCCCCTCTATCTCATTAGCGTGACATTTATTTACTTGAGACAATCCTTCCTTCTTAGAGCCAGCAATGCCCAGACTCGCCCTCACCCCTGGCAAAGCTGGCTCCCGGGCTGGGGATTCATGTGACGCAGCCACCAAAGGAATACTAGTGACTGCGCCACCGGACCCAATGACCGCAAGCTTGGGGGGACATTCAACCGTGCCGTCAGTCCCAGCAGCCCCTTCATGCTGCCGCCGCTCAGTAGCACCAACGGGTTCCAGGGACACTGGAATATTCGCTGCCAGCTCTGGTGTCGAGCCGCCCCCCATTACTGAGGAGGAAACCTGAGCACCAGAGCTTTGTTCTGCACCCAACGCTGGGCCACCAACATTATCTGGCGCTATT
>NW_027464425.1:52500-71427 GCF_050947455.1 Rhinoderma darwinii
AAGGTGAGGACGGACGGTTGTTTGATGACCACAAGGGGGCAGTGTGCTGTTATGCTGTAATAGTAGCATCTTAAAGGTACAGTGACCCTGAATTTGGGGGGTCAGTGTGTGAGTGTAGTTGAGCTGAATATGTCCTTATCAGTTCAGGTCTGTGCGGAGTAGTGACAAGTATGGGTAGAGTTCCCCTATATATAAGACGCTGACCTGTTCCTATTAACGTCTTTGCAGCGTTCCTCCTGGGACTGAAGAGAATCCTGTTCCGCGTCGGTGATGACTGGTATTTCCTCTTTGCTCTGGGGGTCATTATGGCTCTGATCAGCTTCGCGATGGACTTCACCGTCTCCAAAATGTTGAATGGTAAATATTTTCTGGTGACGGGGGTGGGGTACACCTGTCCTTCGCCTCACGCGTTTCCCCTATTTTCTGTGGAGATTTCTGTGCCGTTTTCCTTTTACGTTTCTTCTCCTCAGCTCATCGGTGGCTCCAGCAGGAACTGGGTGACCACTCGCTGCTCCGATACCTCTCCTGGATTGTCTATCCCATCGCCCTGGTCGCCTTCTCCACCGGATTTGCTCAGAGCATCACCCCTCACTCCGGGGGTAAGATCCCAGTGCTCGTCCATTACCCCTCAGTCAGGGCAAGTCCTGAGGTGACTGGAGGACATTGATGGATCCTCGTCCGGCCCTTTGACTGATCTCCTGCAGCCAGAGGATGGGACGTTGGGTCACTTGCCTTAGAGGAACTCTCCGGCCCTCACATAATGTCAGACGCTGCCCCCGTAATATGAGACCGCCGATCGCAGGCCTGAAAACTGTATCTGTCCCTTATTATGTGTTCCAGTTATCTCCCATGATGCATCACTTCCCACAGTCATTTTATACATCTTTCTGCTCCTGGGTGAGCTTATTTATCACATGACCATGAAATAAGTGGGAGGGGTCTGACAACTATTTATTATTGTGGCAATAAGAGTCAAGTCTGCTACAATGTAGAAACCACTAGACCGTGACTGGGTGGGGGAGGGGCAGAAAGACTTAACATTGTGGGGGAGGCGCTTATACACACTATGGGGGGTGGGGAGGAGTCATATATGGTTGGAGTTTTCCTTTTAATTTTCTATATATGGAAAACTACACTGTTGCTCCTCCATTCAGGTGGGTTGAGATCTGGCTCCATATGTGTCGTCCTCTGAAGACCCCGGCCGACCCCCCCCCCCCACAGCCCCTCCCCCGTGTGTCGGCTCTGCTGAATATTCCGTGCCTGCTCCATGTCTTTCTTTATCCACAGGCTCAGGAATCCCAGAACTGAAGACGATCCTCACCGGTGTCATCCTGGAGGAATATTTAACCATCAAGAACTTTGGGGCCAAGGTGGTGGGTCTGACCTGTACCCTGTCTGCGGGCAGCGCCATGTTCTTGGGTAAAGTGGTAAGTGCTGGTTCATGGTTACATGTTGGACTGTATCGCCCCTTACAGACGCCTATGACGCTGTCATGGTCATCGCTGCTGCACTAGTGGGGGCCGATACTTCATAAACTGCCACCCATGTGGGGCCTTCTCGTGTAACGGTGCATAGAGGGTACGGAGAACGATGTTGAGAGCGGTGCGTAGAGTGCGCGGAGAGCGGTGCGTAGAGTGCGCGGAGAGCGGTGCGTAGAGTGCGCGGAGAGCGGTGCGCGGGGAGAGCGGTGCGCGGAGAGCGGTGCGAGCGAGGAAAAACCACCCAGTGAGAGGGGGTACTGTGGACGCCAAAAACGTCATGAAGGTGAAGAATCTGACGTACAGGGAACCGCAGCAGAATACAACGCTGACGCTCCAACTAACGTGTCCGAACGCTGAACTCCTCGTTCCTCATCACGGATGGACGATAACCGCAGGCAACCGGTTCCGTTACTGACATGGGGAAACAGAAAAACGAGACCCCAGGGGGAAAAGAGGCAAAGATGAGATCACGGACTGTGGAAGAACATGGCCTGGTCATATGATCCAGATTTCTGCGGCACCGCGCTGATGGGACAGTCAGAATTTGGCGCGGGCAGCATGAACGGAAGAACCTGTCAGGTGTGAACAGTCCAGGCTGGTGGAGGGGCAGTAATGGGGGGGGGGGGGTTTCTTGGCGCACCCCGTGTTCTCTGATACCTGTGGATTGACGTCTGAACAGTCGACTTACCCAAGTGCTGCGGCCGGCCACGTTCGTCACGGCGGCGGTTTACCCGATGTGGTCCCGTCCGTAAGCGCCAATATTCCTGCAGAACGATGACATCACCTGCTGGAATCTGTCACAACCAACTGCGGCCACACTGAAGGGTGGAGGGGGTCCGACGCGCTGCTAGATGGGGGTCTGTGATAAAGGGGCCGGTCAGTGTGTGTATATATATATATATGCAGCTTGTGATTGATTGTATGACGGGTGTTATTTATAATCCGTAATTGCAGAACTACATGTCCCATCATTCTCAGTCTGTTGGTCCTTGTAGTTCCACCTCCGCCGCCTGCGACTCTCAGTATTGTGTGCGGTCACTTCTTGTCGTTCCAGGGCCCCTTCGTCCATTTGTCCAGCATGATCGCAGCGTACCTGGGGCGGATGAGGTCCTCCGTCACCGGACTCTACGAGGTCTGTATCCATCGCCATGTGTCTGCTCGTAAGAGATTTCAGGTGACAGTGCCGCTCTTGTAAGGCAAAAATAGGGGGCACTATAGGGAGCCCCTGGAGGACAATGTCGAGCCGGTGCACAGACCCCCCCCCCCCCCGTAAATTATAAAGGTTTAGAGCAGTTATAACTAATTCTCTCCACAGAACAAGAGCAAAGAGCACGAGATGCTGGTGGCGGCGGCGGCGGTTGGCGTCTCCACTGTGTTTGGCGCTCCGATAAGCGGTACGAGTCTCCTCCTTTTCTCTGTATAGTTGTAATAATCGTGATGAGTATAATGTGTGGTCTCCGCAGGCGTGCTCTTCAGCGTGGAGGTGATGTCATCACATTTTGCCGTGCGCAATTATTGGCGTGGATTTTTGCTGCCACTTGTGGAGCCTTCATGTTCCGTCTCTTGGCCGTGTTCAACAGCGAGCAGGGTAAGACCAAGACAGAGCTTCTACTCCTATATGAGCAGATCAGTGTGGGGGTCAAAGCTTCATAATGGGAAGGTTGACAGATTGTAGGGCGAGTGGAGGCTGCGAGTGGAGGCTGCGAGTGGAGGCTGCGAGTGGAGGCTGCGAGTGGAGGCTGCGAGTGGAGGCTGCGAGTGGAGGCTGAGTGTAGGCTGCAAGCGTAGGGTGAGTGGGTCTGTGAGGGTAGGATTAGTAGAGGCTGCGAGTGGAGGCTGTAAGTGTAGGGTGAGTGTAGGATGAGTAGAGGCTGCGAGCGGAGGATGGGTGGAGGCTTCGTGTGTAGGGTGAGCGGAGGGTGAGTGGAGGCTGCGAGCGGAGGGTGAGTAGAGGCTGTGAGTAGAGTGTAGGGTGGGTGGAGGCTGTGAGTGTAGGGTGAGTGGAAGATTAGTGGAGGCTGCGAGTAGAGTGTGAGTGGAGGCTGCGAGTAGAGTGTAGTGTGAGTGGAGGCTGCGAGTAGAGTGTAGTGTGAGTGGAGGCTGCGAGTAGAGTGTAGTGTGAGTGGAGGCTGCGAGTAGAGTGTAGTGTGAGTGGAGGCTGCGAGTAGAGTGTAGTGTGAGTAGAGTGTTCAGAACATTATCACACGTGACTGGTTTTCTCCTTGTAGATACGATCTCCGCCGTCTTCAAAACGAACTTTAAGATCACTTTCCCCTTTGACCTCCCTGAGACCTTCTTCTTCATGATCCTGGGGTGAGGCTGAGCGCTCGCTGACGCTTCGTGGCTGTTACATGACAGAACTCCGTGTTCCCCAACAGTTCTCAGAACACAAAACTCTTCACCCCCTTCCTCCGTTCCTGGGAATGATGGGACTATTGGTGGAGTCTCGTGACTAGTTACATGCGGAGGATCCTCGGCCTGATATTGTAGTATAAGGCTCTGTTCACACCGCTCCGATTTCCCTGTGAAATCTCGAATTTCTGATTTCTGCTGCGGATTTTTAGTTTGATGAGCGGCTCATCCGCGTGTGGAAATCCACCGTCTTTTCCTCGTGTCATATCGCCTATCGGTGCGGATGTGAACATTTTCGTCTGTGCAGACCGTTTCCTATTGACGTGAAATCCTGAACGTGTGAACGAGGCCTAAATCCACCTGACTGCTAATGAGAAGATCTTAGTATTACTGAAAGTACCGGTCAGGGGATATATATATATACTCCATACTACATCGGGAGGTTACTGTATATTACCAGTCGGGGGATATATATATATACTCCATACTACACCGGGAGGTTACTGTATATTACCAGTCGGGGGATATATATATATACTCCATACTACACCGGGTGGTTGCTGTATATTACCAGTCAGGGGATATATATATATACTCCATACTACACCGGGTGGTTGCTGTATATTACCAGTCAGGGGATATATATATATACTCCATACTACACCGGGTGGTTGCTGTATATTACCAGTCGGGGGATATATATATATATACTCCATACTACACCGGGTGGTTGCTGTATATTACCAGTCAGGGGATATATATATATACTCCATACTACACCGGGTGGTTGCTGTATATTACCAGTCAGGGGATATATATATATACTCCATACTACACCGGGCGGTTGCTGTATATTACCAGTCAGGGGATATATATATATACTCCATACTACACCGGGCGGTTGCTGTATATTACCAGTCGGGGGATATATATATATACTCCATACTACACCGGGTGGTTGCTGTATATTACCAGTCAGGGGATATATATATATACTCCATACTACACCGGGTGGTTGCTGTATATTACCAGTCAGGGGATATATATATATACTCCATACTACACCGGGTGGTTGCTGTATATTACCAGTCAGGGGATATATATATATATACTCCATACTACACCGGGTGGTTGCTGTATATTACCAGTCAGGGGATATATATATATACTCCATACTACACCGGGTGGTTGCTGTATATTACCAGTCGGGGGATATATATATATACTCCATACTACACCGGGGGGTTACTGTATATTACCAGTCAGGGGATATATATATATACTCCATACTACACCGGGAGGTTACTGTATATTACCAGTCAGGGGATATATATACTCCATACTACACCGGGCGGTTGCTGTATATTACCAGTCAGGGGATATATATATATACTCCATACTACACCGGGCGGTTGCTGTATATTACCAGTCGGGGGATATATATATATATATATACTCCATACTACACCGGGGGGTTACTGTATATTACCAGTCGGGGGATATATATATATACACTCCATACTACACCGGGGGGTTACTGTATATTACCAGTCGGGGGATATATATACTCCATACTACACCGGGCGGTTGCTGTATATTACCAGTCGGGGGATGGATCGGAGAATTTTTCCCATACTTATGTGTCATATAGAAGACCGTTTAGTCAATTATTAATAAGCTCTAGACTGTGGCCCCATCCACCCAGTGCAGGCTGTCGAGGGGGTGACTACTTTTTATGATCTCTTTATAATGTCATTACTGACCCCCCAGTAGGGGGCGCTGATCTCTGCTTTTGTCATAGGGTGATCTGTGGGACGGTGAGCTGCGCCTACTTGTTCTGCCAGCGCTGGCTCCTGGGTTACGTCAGAAGGAATCCTTACACCACCAAGTTAATGGCCAATGAGTAAGTGCGAGGCCGATGTGTCTCCGGTGCTGCGTCTAGACAGGAAATGACAGGAATATTCTGCAGGCTTAGACCCGGAACAGAGGTGTATTTTTAGATTAGGGACCCACCTCGTAGAGGTTTCCTTGTCATGGCAGGTGGGCTCACACAATTTGATCAAAATGTGCGCTAAGAAAATCCCTATTGTAAGTAGATTCTGCAGTAATGCCTATTTATATATGTATATTAGTGTATTAGGGCATGACCACACGTGGCGCATTTCCTCCGCAACTGTCCGCATCAATGCCGCACCTAATCCGGGTTGCGGATTACGGCAGCGGATCTGCCCAAAATGTGCAGTAAATTGATGCGGACTGGCCGCTGCGGACTGCAGGAAAAGTGCTTCTCTTCTCTCTATCAGTGCAGGATAGAGAGAAGGGACAGCACTTTCCCTAGTGAAAGTAAAAGAATTTCATACTTACCGGCCGTTGTCTTGGTGACGCGTCCCTCTTTCGGCATCCAGCCCAACCTCCCTGGATGACGCGGCAGTCCATGTGACCGCTGCAGCCTGTGATTGGCCTGTGATTGGCTGCAGCCGTCACTTAGACTGAAACGTCATCCTGGGAGGCCGGACTGGAGACCGAAGCAGGGAGTTCTCGGTAAGTATGAACTTCTATTTTTTTACAGGTTGCTGTATATTGGGATCGGTAGTCACTGTCCCGGGTGCAGAAACAGTTACTGCCGATCGCTTAACTCTTTCAGCACAGTGGACAGTGACTATTTACAGACGTCTCCTAGCAACGCTCCCGTCATTACGGGAGCCCCATTGACTTCCTCAGTCTGGCTGTAGACCTAGAAATACATAGGTCCAGCCAGAATGAAGAAATGTCATGGTAGTAAAACCAATACGCTCCGCAGCACACATAAGATCTGCGGACTTCATTGCGGAATTTAGAATCTCCATTGAAGTCAATGGAGAAATTCCGCCATGAGTCCGCCACTGCTCCGCAACAGACAGAGCATGCTGCGGACACCAAATTCCGCTCCGCAGCCTATGCTCCGCAGCGGAATGTTACGCATCGTCTAAACGAACACTTCTAAATAGAAGTGGAAGTCAATGCAGAAACGGCTCCGCTGCGGATTAAGGCTGCGGAGTGTCCGCAGCGGAATTCAAGTGAAATTCCGCCACGTGTGAACCCAGCCTTAGGTGGTCTTGGCGTTCGCAATGTTTATTTCTTTTTTACACTCTAAATTACAACAAGCCCGATCCTTTGTTCTCCGGGGAGATTAGTCGGCCCCATGGAGGACACGCAGACCGAGCGTGCGTATGGGGAGGTCGGGAGCATGTACATATGTCATGGATCGGAGATGTATGGCCGGCTTTACATTGTGTTCAGTGATTTTCTTGTATCGAATAAATTCTATATATCCTGTCTCATCCTCCATTCACATCCAGAGCTGCATTCACAATTCTGCTGTCTGCGGCTTGGAATTAATTAGCGCTTTCATAACTGTCACAACATAAGCATTTATTTATTGTATATTAGAAATCAAAATATTCTGCTGTATTGTATTGCGGGAGATGAAGCCTTTTCTCTACATCAGACTGCTATAGTTGGCCCTGTCTAAAGACTACGACTCCCAGAGTGCAGCACGGGGGACCATGCTATATACAAACCCACAGCTAGCAGGGAGGCAGCAGTGAGAGGAGGCTAACCGGAAAGAAGAATGGTGGCTGCAGCTCTAGATGTGACTGGAGTATAAGACATGATGTGACTGCAGCTCTGGTTGCGGCTGGAGTATAAGACATAACAGTAAAGCTACTTGTTTTGAGCTAAATTGTTCCCATTTTACCTCATTCCAGTAAACCCGTGTACTCCGCATTGGTGGCGCTCCTCGTGGCATCTATAACATTCCCTGATTTCCTTGGGCAATACTTGGCATCACGGGTCAGTCTTTACTGTAGTTTAACATTCTATTCATGAACGAGGGGCTGTGAGCTATGGGGTCCTGAGTAGAGGGGCAGTGGTTTATGGGGGTTCAGAGATGGGGGTTATGATCTATAGGTGGATAGGGGGGTTATGAGCTATGGGGGGCCTTGGGTGGGGGGATATGATCTATAGGGGCCTTGGGGGTATCTCCGTCTTTCTGCACATATCTCTTCTTTTCTCCACTGCAGCAACACCGGACATTAGACCGTTAACCCTTTGCCGACTGTAGGCGCTCCAGATTCTGACAAACCGCTTTGCTACATTTCTCGCTGTTTTACGCTTTTTCCGTTAATGTCTCCATTTGTAGCTCACCATGAAGGAGCTGCTCGTGTCTCTCTTCGATAATCGCACATGGTGGACGCTTTCCCAGAATATGTCAGCACCGAGTCCAATAGAAGTGGACCCCAATAATCTGTGGATGGAATGGGTCAACCCGCAAATCTCCATCTTTGGTACGCTGGGGTTCTTCATCGTCATGAAGGTGAATAATTGTTACATTGTATCCCACCCACCGGAGTCATGTGACTAGAAAATGGCGGCATATATGAGATAAGACTGCACCCCGTTTACCAATGTATCGTGTCCTATTCCTAATACGTACCGTTTTATATCTCTTTAAGGTCTCATCCACGCTGCGGAATTGCCGCGTTTTTTCCGGACGGAATTTCGGACGGAAAAAACGCAGCAGATTACAGTAGCGGCAAAGTGGGGGACATTTAACAAATCTCATCCACACGCTGCGTAAAGATTCCGACCAGAAATTGACCTGCGGTGCGTATTTTTCGTACATGTCAATTCTTGATGCGGAAAGTGACTGAATTGCTTCGTTTTTCAGAGGAGACGTCACCATCCCCCGACACTGAGAAAAATGCAGCAAAATACGCACCATTTCATGCCGTACTAACGCAGGAAATGGGGAAAATTTTCCGCAGCGGAAACTCTCTGACTTTCAATGGAATTGCTGTAGAAGTTTCCTGCAATAAGGCCTAAAAGCGGGAAACCTAGAAAAAGAAAAGAACAGTCCACGGCGCTCCAGGGTGCCGGTCACCCGGGGGGGGGGGGGGGGGCGTGGAGCGAGAAGAGAACAGGATTGCGCTCACATATAAATGTTGTGCGGTCCCAGGCACAACTCCGGTATCGGCATAAACGACAGTCAACGCTTAGACCGCTGCAGCCAAGGTTCAAACCAGCAACAGATGCTTGAAGGATATAGGTATGGAGAAAAACGGGACCCTAAATTGGCGCTGCTATAAGAGGCAATTATCCGGCAGAAAATTGTGTATAATAAAAATTAATTATAGGCGACGCGTTTCAACGCTGGACCAGCGGCTTCATCCGGCCATGAAATTAAAGCGCAAGTAACATCTTATATACAATGAACACAGAGGAAAAAACGAAATGGCCAGAGATCCCCCCCTGACGTCACATGGGGTCATCATGATGGAAACGTAAAAGGTCGGTCACGTAGCCAAACAAAATACGTTAATAAAGGATTTTAAAACAAACTTTGGGACTGCTACGTCCTGTTATATGTCCATCATTATGTTACAGAGCAAAGACAGAACAAGTATTATCAAATTTGCAATGATGTTTAGGCGAACGACGAGAAACTGCTGGAAACCTATTGTTACGTCTGAACGGCTTTTTTTTATCCTATTCGATACATTTATTTACATTAGAACGGTGTTTGTTTATCCTTTTCGATACATTTATTTACATACAAAGGCAGAAAATCACAAACACTCGACAATCGAATAAACAAACATCGTTCACATGTAACTAGACGTTTCCTTAAACAGTATTTCTTGTCGTAGTTCCCCGGTTGCCATGACTCCATGGACGCTCCGTGAGCGCCCCCTATGTTTTATTTCCCGCACTGTTCAGTGTATTGCTACGTATATTTGGGAGTACAGATTTGGATTTCTTCTCTTCTTTACCTTCTCGATAGTCCCTAGTATAGGACTTGGGTTCCTGATCTTTTGAAGTTAAGTAACGCATGCCTGCCCCAATTCTTACCGTCCCCCGACCATTATATACAATTTGTGTTTTTATTTTCACTACTTGCTATGTCTTTGCTCTGTAACATATTGATGGACATATAACAGGACGTAGCAGTCCCAAAGTTTGTTTTAAAATCCTTTATTAACGCATTTTGATTGGCTACGTGACCGACCTTCATGATGACCCCATGTGACGTCAGGGGGGGGGGGATCTCTGGCCATTTCTTGCCATTTTTTCCTCTGTGTTCATTGTATATAAGATGTTACTTGCACTTTCATTTTACGGCCGGATGAGGACGCTGGTCCAGTGTTGAAACGCGTCGCATATAATGAATTATTATTTGACAAAATTTTCTGCTGGATAATTGCCTCTTATAGCAGCGCCAATTTAGGGTTCAGATTTTCTCCATACCTAAACAGTTGTCAAAGTAAAGGGCACGGCTAAATCACTGCAATACTATTAGACCTCATGAATATTAATCAATAAGTGATGTCATTGCTTGATATGGCGTCGCTGTCTTAATTGTTCTATTGTTTCTCTTTTTTCCAGTTCTGGATGTTCATTCTCGCCACCACCCTGCCCTTACCTGCCGGGTACTTCATGCCAGTCTTTATATATGGTGAGCGCTATTACACTGAAAACTTAAAGTAACCGGAAACAATTCTCATTATCCCTGTACGCTGTCGTTATTCACAGGAGCCGCCATTGGACGTTTGGTGGGCGAGACAGTAGCGTATTTATTCCCAGATGGTATTACGTCTGATGGCGTAGTTAACCCCATCATACCTGGAGGATATGCTCTGGCAGGTGAGTCCAACCAAGCGCAGTATTATAGTAGTTATATTCTTGTATATAGAGGCAGTATTATAGCAGTTATATTCTTGTATATAGGAGCAGTATTATAGTAGTTATATTCTTGTATATAGGGGCAGTATTATAGTAGTTATATTCTTGTATAGAGGGGGCAGTATTATAGTAGTTATATTCTTGTATATAGGGGAGTATTATAATAGTTATATTCTTGTATATAGGAGCAGTATTATAGTAGTTATATTCTTGTATATAGGGGGCAGTATTATAGTAGTTATATTTTTGTATATAGAGGCAGTATTATAGTAGTTATATTCTTGTATATAGGGGGCAGTATTATAGTAGTTATATTCTTGTATATAGGGGGCAGTATTATAGTAGTTATATTCTTGTATATAGGGGCAGTATTATAGTAGTTATATTCTTGTATATAGGGGAGTATTATAATAGTTATATTCTTGTATATAGGAGCAGTATTATAGTAGTTATATTCTTGTATATAGGGGGCAGTATTATAGTAGTTATATTTTTGTATATAGAGGCAGTATTATAGTAGTTATATTCTTGTATATAGGGGGCAGTATTATAGTAGTTATATTCTTGTATATAGGGAGCAGTATTATAGTAGTTATATTCTTGTATATAGGAGCAGTATTATAGTAGTTATATTCTTGTATATAGGGAGCAGTATTATAGTAGTTATATTCTTGTATATAGGGGCAATATTATAGTAGTTATATTCTTGTATATAGGGGGCAGTATTATAGTAGTTATATTCTTGTATATAGGAGGCAGTATTATAGTAGTTATATTCTTTTATATAGGGGGCAGTATTATAGTAGTTATATTCTTGTATATAGGGGGAAGTATTATAGTAGTTATATTCTTGTATATAGGGGCAGTATTATAGTAGTTATATTCTTGTATAGAGGGGCAGTATTATAGTAGTTATATTCTTGTATATAGGGGGCAGTATTATAGTAGTTATATTCTTGTATATAGGGGGCAGTATTATAGTAGTTATATTCTTGTATATAGGGGGCAGTAGTATTATAGTAGTTATATTCTTGTATATAGGGGCAGTATTATAGTAGTTATATTCTTGTATAGAGGGGCAGTATTATAGTAGTTATATTCTTGTATATAGGGGGCAGTATTATAGTAGTTATATTCTTGTATATAGGGGCAGTATTATAGTAGTTATATTCTTGTATATAGGAGCAGTATTATAGTAGTTATATTCTTGTATATAGGAGCAGTATTATAGTAGTTATAGTCTTGTATATAGGAGCAGTATTATAGTAGTTATATTCTTGTATATAGGGGCAGTATTATAGTAGTTATATTCTTGTATATAGGAGCAGTATTATAGTAGTTATATTCTTGTGTATAGGAGCAGTATTATAGTAGTTATATTCTTGTATATTGGGGGCAGTATTATAGTAGTTATATTCTTGTATATAGGGGCAGTATTATAGTAGTTATATTCTTGTATATAGGGGCAGTATTATAGTAGTTATATTCTTGTATATAGGGGGCAGTATTATAGTAGTTATATTCTTGTATATAGGAGGCAGTATTATAGTCGTTATATTCTTGTATATAGGGGGCAGTATTATAGTAGTTATATTCTTGTATATAGGAGCAGTATATAGTAGTTATATTCTTGTATATAGGGGGCAGTATTATAGTAGTTATATTCTTGTATATAGGAGGCAGTATTATAGTAGTTATATTCTTGTATATAGAGGCAGTATTATAGTAGTTATATTCTTGTATATAGGGGGCAGTATTATAGTAGTTATATTCTTGTATATAGGGACAGTATTATAGTAGTTATATTCTTGTATATAGAAGCAGTATTATAGTAGTTATATTCTTGTATATAGGGGGCAGTATTATAGTAGTTATATTCTTGTATATAGGGACAGTTTTATAGTAGTTATATTCTTGTATATAGGGGTAGTATTGTAGTAGTTATATTCTTGTATATAGGAGCAGTATTATAGTAGTTATATTCTTGTATATAGGGGGCAGTATTATAGTAGTTATATTCTTGTATATAGGAGCAGTATTATAGTAGTTATATTCTTGTATATAGGGGCAGTATTATAGTAGTTATATTCTTGTATATAGGAGCAGTATTATAGTAGTTATATTCTTGTATATAGGGACAGTATTATAGTAGTTATATTCTTGTATATAGGGGGCAGTATTATAGTAGTTATATTCTTGTATATAGGGACAGTTTTATAGTAGTTATATTCTTGTATATAGGGGTAGTATTGTAGTAGTTATATTCTTGTATATAGGAGCAGTATTATAGTAGTTATATTCTTGTATATAGGGGGCAGTATTATAGTAGTTATATTCTTGTATATAGGAGCAGTATTATAGTAGTTATATTCTTGTATATAGGGGCAGTATTATAGTAGTTATATTCTTGTATATAGGGGGCAGTATTATAGTAGTTATATTCTTGTATATAGGAGGCAGTATTATAGTAGTTATATTCTTGTATATAGGGGCAGTATTATAGTAGTTATATTCCTGTATATAGGGGCAGTATTATAGTAGTTATATTCTTGTATATAGGAGCAGTATTATAGTAGTTATATTCCTGTATATAGGGAGCAGTATTATAGTAGTTATATTCTTGTATATAGGGACAGTATTATAGTAGTTATATTCTTGTATATAGGGGCAGTATTATAGTAGTTATATTCTTGTATATAGGGGCAGTATTATAGTAGTTATATTCCTGTATATAGGGAGCAGTATTATAGTAGTTATATTCTTGTATATAGGGACAGTATTATAGTAGTTATATTCTTGTATATAGGGGCAGTATTATAGTAGTTATATTCTTGTATATAGGGGCAGTATTATAGTAGTTATATTCCTGTATATAGGGAGCAGTATTATAGTAGTTATATTCTTGTATATAGGGACAGTATTATAGTAGTTATATTCTTGTATATAGGAGCAGTATTATAGTAGTTATATTCTTGTATATAGGGGCAGTATTATAGTAGTTATATTCTTGTATATAGGGGCAGTATTATAGTAGTTATATTCCTGTATATAGGGAGCAGTATTATAGTAGTTATATTCTTGTATATAGGGACAGTATTATAGTAGTTATATTCTTGTATATAGGAGCAGTATTATAGTAGTTATATTCTTGTATATAGGGACAGTATTATAGTAGTTATATTCTTGTATATAGGGGCAGTATTATAGTAGTTATATTCTTGTATATAGGGGCAGTATTATAGTAGTTATATTCCTGTATATAGGGAGCAGTATTATAGTAGTTATATTCTTGTATATAGGGACAGTATTATAGTAGTTATATTCTTGTATATAGGGGCAGTATTATACGGTAGTAGTTATATTCTTGTATATAGGGACAGTATTATAGTAGTTATATTCTTGTATATAGGAGCAGTATTATAGTAGATATATTCTTGTATATAGGGGGCAGTATTATAGTAGTTATATTCTTGTATATAGGGAGCAGTATTATAGTAGTTATATTCTTGTATATAGGAGCAGTATTATAGTAGTTATATTCTTGTATATAGGGAGCAGTATTATAGTAGTTATATTCTTGTATATAGGGGGCAGTATTATAGTAGTTATATTCTTGTATATAGGAGCAGTATTATAGTAGTTATATTCTTGTATATAGGGGGCAGTATTATAGTAGCGATATTCTTGTATAAAGGGGGCAGTATTATAGTAGTTATATTCTTGTATATATTAGCAGTATTATAGTAGTTATATTCTTGTATATAGGAGCAGTATTATAGTAGTTATATTCTTGTATATAGGGGCAGTATTATAGTAGTTATATTCTTATATATAGGGGCAGTATTATAGTAGTTATATTCTTGTATATTGGGGGCAGTAATATAGTAGTTATATTCTTGTATATAGAGGCAGTATTATAGTAGTTATATTCTTGTATATAGGGAGCAGTATTATAGTAGTTATATTCTTGTATATAGGGAGCAGTATTATAGTAGTTATATTCTTGTATAAGGGGGCAGTATTATAGTAGCGATATTCTTGTATAAAGGGGGCAGTATTATAGTAGTTATATTCTTGTATATATTAGCAGTATTATAGTAGTTATATTCTTGTATATAGGAGCAGTATTATAGTAGTTATATTCTTGTATATTGGGGGCAGTAATATAGTAGTTATATTCTTGTATATAGAGGCAGTATTATAGTAGTTATATTCTTGTATATAGGGAGCAGTATTATAGTAGTTATATTCTTGTATATAGGGAGCAGTATTATAGTAGCGATATTCTTGTATAAAGGGGGCAGTATTATAGTAGTTATATTCTTGTATATATTAGCAGTATTATAGTAGTTATATTCTTGTATATAGGAGCAGTATTATAGTAGTTATATTCTTATATATAGGGGGCAGTATTTTAGTAGTTATATTCTTGTATATTGGGGGCAGTAATATAGTAGTTATATTCTTGTATATAGAGGCAGTATTATAGTAGTTATATTCTTGTATATAGGGGCAGTATTATAGTAGTTATATTCTTGTATATAGGGGCAGTATTATAGTAGTTATATTCTTAAATATATAGGGAGCAGTATTATAGTAGTTATATTCTTGTATATAGGGAGCAGTATTATAGTAGCGATATTCTTGTATATAGGGGGCAGTATTATAGTAGTTATATTCTTGTATATATTAGCAGTATTATAGTAGTTATATTCTTGTATATAGGAGCAGTATTATAGTAGTTATATTCTTGTATATAGGGGGCAGTATTATAGTAGTTATATTCTAGTATATAGGAGCAGTATTATAGCAGTTATATTCTTGTATATAAGGGCAGTATTATAGTAGTTATATTCTTGTATATAGAGGCAGTATTATAGTAGTTATATTCTTGTATATAGGAGCAGTATTATAGTAGTTATATTCTTGTATATAGGGAGCAGTATTATAGTAGCGATATTCTTGTATATAGGGGGCAGTATATAGTAGTTATATTCTTGTATATAGGAGCAGTATTATAGTAGTTATATTCTTGTATATAGGGAGCAGTATTATAGTAGTTTATATTCTTGTATATAGGGGGCAGTATTATAGTAGTTATATTCTTGTATATAGGAGCAGTATTATAGTAGTTATATTCTTGTATATAGGGAGCAGTAATATAGTAGTTATATTCTTGTATATAGGGAGCAGTATTATAGTAGCGATATTCTTGTATAAAGGGGGCAGTATTATAGTAGTTATATTCTTGTATATATTAGCAGTATTATAGTAGTTATATTCTTGTATATAGGAGCAGTATTATAGTAGTTATATTCTTGTATATAGGGGCAGTATTATAGTAGTTATATTCTTATATATAGGGGCAGTATTATAGTAGTTATATTCTTGTATATTGGGGGCAGTAATATAGTAGTTATATTCTTGTATATAGAGGCAGTATTATAGTAGTTATATTCTTGTATATAGGGAGCAGTATTATAGTAGTTATATTCTTGTATATAGGGAGCAGTATTATAGTAGTTATATTCTTGTATAAAGGGGGCAGTATTATAGTAGCGATATTCTTGTATAAAGGGGGCAGTATTATAGTAGTTATATTCTTGTATATATTAGCAGTATTATAGTAGTTATATTCTTGTATATAGGAGCAGTATTATAGTAGTTATATTCTTGTATATTGGGGGCAGTAATATAGTAGTTATATTCTTGTATATAGAGGCAGTATTATAGTAGTTATATTCTTGTATATAGGGAGCAGTATTATAGTAGTTATATTCTTGTATATAGGGAGCAGTATTATAGTAGCGATATTCTTGTATAAAGGGGGCAGTATTATAGTAGTTATATTCTTGTATATATTAGCAGTATTATAGTAGTTATATTCTTGTATATAGGAGCAGTATTATAGTAGTTATATTCTTATATATAGGGGGCAGTATTATAGTAGTTATATTCTTGTATATTGGGGGCAGTAATATAGTAGTTATATTCTTGTATATAGAGGCAGTATTATAGTAGTTATATTCTTGTATATAGGGGCAGTATTATAGTAGTTATATTCTTGTATATAGGGGCAGTATTATAGTAGTTATATTCTTAAATATATAGGGAGCAGTATTATAGTAGTTATATTCTTGTATATAGGGAGCAGTATTATAGTAGTCGATATTCTTGTATATAGGGGGCAGTATTATAGTAGTTATATTCTTGTATATATTAGCAGTATTATAGTAGTTATATTCTTGTATATAGGAGCAGTATTATAGTAGTTATATTCTTGTATATAGGGGGCAGTATTATAGTAGTTATATTCTAGTATATAGGAGCAGTATTATAGCAGTTATATTCTTGTATATAAGGGCAGTATTATAGTAGTTATATTCTTGTATATAGAGGCAGTATTATAGTAGTTATATTCTTGTATATAGGAGCAGTATTATAGTAGTTATATTCTTGTATATAGGGAGCAGTATTATAGTAGCGATATTCTTGTATATAGGGGGCAGTATTATAGTAGTTATTATTCTTGTATATAGGAGCAGTATTATAGTAGTTATATTCTTGTATATAGGGAGCAGTATTATAGTAGTTATATTCTTGTATATAGGGGGCAGTATTATAGTAGTTATATTCTTGTATATAGGAGCAGTATTATAGTAGTTATATTCTTGTATATAGGGAGCAGTATTATAGTAGTTATATTCGTGTATATAGGGAGCAGTATTATAGTAGCGATATTCTTGTATAAAGGGGGCAGTATTATAGTAGTTATATTCTTGTATATATTAGCAGTATTATAGTAGTTATATTCTTGTATATAGGAGCAGTATTATAGTAGTTATATTCTTGTATATAGGGGCAGTATTATAGTAGTTATATTCTTATATATAGGGGGCAGTATTATAGTAGTTATATTCTTATATATTGGGGGCAGTAATATAGTAGTTATATTCTTGTATATAGAGGCAGTATTATAGTAGTTATATTCTTGTATATAGGAGCAGTATTATAGTAGTTATATTCTTGTATATAGGGAGCAGTATTATAGTAGTTATATTCTTGTATATAGGAGCAGTATTATAGTAGCGATATTCTTGTATAAAGGGGGCAGTATTATAGTAGTTATATTCTTGTATATATTAGCAGTATTATAGTAGTTATATTCTTGTATATAGGAGCAGTATTATAGTAGTTATATTCTTATATATAGGGGGCAGTATTATAGTAGTTATATTCTTGTATATTGGGGCAGTAATATAGTAGTTATATTCTTATATATAGAGGCAGTATTATAGTAGTTATATTCTTGTATATAGGGAGCAGTATTATAGTAGTTATATTCTTGTATATAGGGAGCAGTATTATAGTAGCGATATTCTTGTATATAGGGGGCAGTATTATAGTAGTTATATTCTTGTATATATTAGCAGTATTATAGTAGTTATATTCTAGTATATAGGAGCAGTATTATAGCAGTTATATTCTTGTATATAGGGAGCAGTATTATAGTAGCGATATTCTTGTATATAGGGGGCAGTATTATAGTAGTTATATTCTTGTATATATTAGCAGTATTATAGTAGTTATATTCTAGTATATAGGAGCAGTATTATAGTAGTTATATTCTTTTATATAGGGGGCAGTATTATAGTAGTTATATTCTTGTATATAGGGGGCAGTATTATAGTAGTTATATTCTTGTATATAGGAGCAGTATTATAGTAGTTATATTCTTGTATATAGGGGCAGTATTATAGTAGTTATATTCTTGTATATAGGGAGCAGTATTATAGTAGTTATATTCTTGTATATAGGAGCAGTATTATAGTAGTTATATTCTTGTATATAGGGAGCAGTATTATAGTAGTTATATTCTTGTATATAGGAGCAGTATTATAGTAGTTATATTCTTGTATATAGGGGGCAGTATTATAGTAGTTATATTCTTGTATATAGGAGCAGTATTATAGTAGTTATATTCTTGTATATAGGGGCAGTATTATAGTAGTTATATTCTTGTATATAGGGGGCAGTATTATAGTAGTTTATATTCTTGTATATAGGAGGCAGTATTATAGTAGTTATATTCTTGTATATAGGAGCAGTATTATAGTAGTTATATTCTTGTATATAGGGGCAGTGTTATAGTAGTTATATTCTTGTATATAGGGGGCAGTATTATAGTAGTAATATTCTTGAATATAGGGGCAGTATTATAGTAGTTATATTCTTGTATATAGGGGCAGTATTATAGTAGTTATATTCTTGTATATAGGGAGCAGTATTATAGTAGTTATATTCTTGTATATAGGGAGCAGTATTATAGTAGTTATATTCTTGTATATAGGGGCAGTATTATAGTAGTTATATT
>NW_027464426.1:0-68663 GCF_050947455.1 Rhinoderma darwinii
AACCGTAAGTCCTAGACGCTCGCTCTTGGCTGCATTCGATTCAGCTCGTGGCAGCCAGTCTAAAAAACACTATCTTGGACTTCTCTGCATGTTTCCCAGGCGAGAATTGGCAGCATGTTCAGAACATGTTTCTGTGAATAACTCCTGAACCGTAAGTCCTAGACGCTCGCTCTTGGCTGCATTCGATTCAGCTCGTGGCAGCCAGTCTAAAAAACACTATCTTGGACTTCTCTGCATGTTTCCCAGACGAGAAATTGGCAGCATGTTCAGAACCATGTTTCTGTGAATAACTCCTGAACCGTAAGTCCTAGACGCTCGATCTTGGCGGCATTCGTCTCAGCGCCTGGCAATTAGTATAGGAGCACTGTGTTTGACTTCTCTGGATGTTTCCCAGGCGAGTTATTGACAAGTAAATCCTAGACGCTCGATCTTGGTTATTTTCGCTTTCGCGGCTGGCAGTAAAAGAACCATGTTTCTGTGAATAACTCCTGAACCGTAAGTCCTAGACGCTCGCTCTTGGATGCATTCGATTCAGCTCGTGGCAGCCAGTCTAAAAAACACTATCTTGGACTTCTCTGCATGTTCCTAAGGCAAATGTTTCTAAAGCTAATTCTTGAACCGTAAGTCCTAGACGCTCGATCTTGGCGGCATTCGTCTCAGCGCCACGCAATTAGTATAGGAGCACTGTGTTTGACTTCTCTGGATGTTTCCCAGGCGAGTTATTGACAAGTAAATCCTAGACGCTCGATCTTGGTTATTTTCGCTTTCGCGGCTGGCAGTAAAAGAACCATGTTTCTGTGAATAACTCCTGAACCGTAAGTCCTAGACGCTCGCTCTTGGCTGCATTCGATTCAGCTCGTGGCAGCCAGTCTAAAAAACACTATCTTGGACTTCTCTGCATGTTTCCCAGGCGAGAAATTGGCAGCATGTTCAGAACCATGTTTCTGTGAATAACTCCTGAACCGTAAGTCCTAGACGCTCGCTCTTGGCTGCATTCGATTCAGCTCGTGGCAGCCAGTCTAAAAAACACTATCTCGGACTTCTCTGCATGTTTCCCAGGCGAGCAATTGGCAGCATGTTCAGAACCATATTTCTGTGAATAACTCCTGAACCGTAAGTCCTAGACGCTCGCTCTTGGCTGCATTCGATTCAGCTCGTGGCAGCCAGTCTAAAAAACACTATCTTGGACTTCTCTGCATGTTTCCCAGGCGAGAAATTGGCAGCATGTTCAGAACCATGTTTCTGTGAATAACTCCTGAACCGTAAGTCCTAGACGCTCGATCTTGGCGGCATTCGTCTCAGCGCCTGGCAATTAGTATAGGAGCACTGTGTTTGACTTCTCTGGATGTTTCCCAGGCGAGTTATTGACAAGTAAATCCTAGACGCTCGATCTTGGTTATTTTCGCTTTCGCGGCTGGCAGTAAAAGAACCATGTTTCTGTGAATAACTCCTGAACCGTAAGTCCTAGACGCTCGCTCTTGGCTGCATTCGATTCAGCTCGTGGCAGCCAGTCTGAAAAACACTATCTTGGACTTCTCTGCATGTTTCCCAGGCGAGCAATTGGCAGCATGTTCAGAACCATGTTTCTGTGAATAACTCCTGAACCGTAAGTCCTAGACGCTCGCTCTTGGCTGCATTCGATTCAGCTCGTGGCAGCCAGTCTAAAAAACTCTATCTTGGACTTCTCTGCATGTTTCCCAGGCGAGCAATTGGCAGCATGTTCAGAACCATGTTTCTGTGAATAACTCCTGAACCGTAAGTCCTAGACGCTCGCTCTTGGCTGCATTCGATTCAGCTCGTGGCAGCCAGTCTAAAAAACTCTATCTTGGACTTCTCTGCATGTTTCCCAGGCGAGCAATTGGCAGCATGTTCAGAACCATGTTTCTGTGAATAACTCCTGAACCGTAAGTCCTAGACGCTCGCTCTTGGCTGCATTCGATTCAGCTCGTGGCAGCCAGTCTAAAAAACACTATCTTGGACTTCTCTGCATGTTTCCCAGGCGAGAAATTGGCAGCATGTTCAGAACCATGTTTCTGTGAATAACTCCTGAACCGTAAGTCCTAGACGCTCGATCTTGGCGGCATTCGTCTCAGCGCCTGGCAATTAGTATAGGAGCACTGTGTTTGACTTCTCTGGATGTTTCCCAGGCGAGTTATTGACAAGTAAATCCTAGACGCTCGATCTTGGTTATTTTCGCTTTCGCGGCTGGCAGTAAAAGAACCATGTTTCTGTGAATAACTCCTGAACCGTAAGTCCTAGACGCTCGCTCTTGGCTGCATTCGATTCAGCTCGTGGCAGCCAGTCTGAAAAACACTATCTTGGACTTCTCTGCATGTTTCCCAGGCGAGCAATTGGCAGCATGTTCAGAACCATGTTTCTGTGAATAACTCCTGAACCGTAAGTCCTAGACGCTCGCTCTTGGCTGCATTCGATTCAGCTCGTGGCAGCCAGTCTAAAAAACACTATCTTGGACTTCTCTGCATGTTTCCCAGGCGAGCAATTGGCAGCATGTTCAGAACCATGTTTCTGTGAATAACTCCTGAACCGTAAGTCCTAGACGCTCGCTCTTGGCTGCATTCGATTCAGCTCGTGGCAGCCAGTCTAAAAAACACTATCTTGGACTTCTCTGCATGTTCCTAAGGCAAATGTTTCTAAAGCTAATTCTTGAACCGTAAGTCCTAGACGCTCGATCTTGGCGGCATTCGTCTCAGCGCCACGCAATTAGTATAGGAGCACTGTGTTTGACTTCTCTGGATGTTTCCCAGGCGAGTTATTGACAAGTAAATCCTAGACGCTCGATCTTGGTTATTTTCGCTTTCGCGGCTGGCAGTAAAAGAACCATGTTTCTGTGAATAACTCCTGAACCGTAAGTCCTAGACGCTCGCTCTTGGCTGCATTCGATTCAGCTCGTGGCAGCCAGTCTAAAAAACACTATCTTGGACTTCTCTGCATGTTTCCCAGGCGAGAAATTGGCAGCATGTTCAGAAACATGTTTCTGTGAATAACTCCTGAACCGTAAGTCCTAGACGCTCGCTCTTGGCTGCATTCGATTCAGCTCGTGGCAGCCAGTCTAAAAAACACTATCTCGGACTTCTCTGCATGTTTCCCAGGCGAGCAATTGGCAGCATGTTCAGAACCATATTTCTGTGAATAACTCCTGAACCGTAAGTCCTAGACGCTCGCTCTTGGCTGCATTCGATTCAGCTCGTGGCAGCCAGTCTAAAAAACACTATCTTGGACTTCTCTGCATGTTTCCCAGGCGAGAAATTGGCAGCATGTTCAGAACCATGTTTCTGTGAATAACTCCTGAACCGTAAGTCCTAGACGCTCGCTCTTGGCTGCATTCGATTCAGCTCGTGGCAGCCAGTCTAAAAAACACTATCTTGGACTTCTCTGCATGTTTCCCAGGCGAGCAATTGGCAGCATGTTCAGAACCATGTTTCTGTGAATAACTCCTGAACCGTAAGTCCTAGACGCTCGCTCTTGGCTGCATTCGATTCAGCTCGTGGCAGCCAGTCTAAAAAACTCTATCTTGGACTTCTCTGCATGTTTCCCAGGCGAGCAATTGGCAGCATGTTCAGAACCATGTTTCTGTGAATAACTCCTGAACCGTAAGTCCTAGACGCTCGCTCTTGGCTGCATTCGATTCAGCTCGTGGCAGCCAGTCTAAAAAACACTATCTTGGACTTCTCTGCATGTTCCTAAGGCAAATGTTTCTAAAGCTAATTCTTGAACCGTAAGTCCTAGACGCTCGATCTTGGCGGCATTCGTCTCAGCGCCACGCAATTAGTATAGGAGCACTGTGTTTGACTTCTCTGGATGTTTCCCAGGCGAGTTATTGACAAGTAAATCCTAGACGCTCGATCTTGGTTATTTTCGCTTTCGCGGCTGGCAGTAAAAGAACCATGTTTCTGTGAATAACTCCTGAACCGTAAGTCCTAGACGCTCGCTCTTGGCTGCATTCGATTCAGCTCGTGGCAGCCAGTCTAAAAAACACTATCTTGGACTTCTCTGCATGTTTCCCAGGCGAGAAATTGGCAGCATGTTCAGAACCATGTTTCTGTGAATAACTCCTGAACCGTAAGTCCTAGACGCTCGCTCTTGGCTGCATTCGATTCAGCTCGTGGCAGCCAGTCTAAAAAACACTATCTCGGACTTCTCTGCATGTTTCCCAGGCGAGCAATTGGCAGCATGTTCAGAACCATATTTCTGTGAATAACTCCTGAACCGTAAGTCCTAGACGCTCGCTCTTGGCTGCATTCGATTCAGCTCGTGGCAGCCAGTCTAAAAAACACTATCTTGGACTTCTCTGCATGTTTCCCAGGCGAGAAATTGGCAGCATGTTCAGAACCATGTTTCTGTGAATAACTCCTGAACCGTAAGTCCTAGACGCTCGCTCTTGGCTGCATTCGATTCAGCTCGTGGCAGCCAGTCTAAAAAACACTATCTCGGACTTCTCTGCATGTTTCCCAGGCGAGCAATTGGCAGCATGTTCAGAACCATATTTCTGTGAATAACTCCTGAACCGTAAGTCCTAGACGCTCGCTCTTGGCTGCATTCGATTCAGCTCGTGGCAGCCAGTCTAAAAAACACTATCTTGGACTTCTCTGCATGTTTCCCAGGCGAGAAATTGGCAGCATGTTCAGAACCATGTTTCTGTGAATAACTCCTGAACCGTAAGTCCTAGACGCTCGATCTTGGCGGCATTCGTCTCAGCGCCTGGCAATTAGTATAGGAGCACTGTGTTTGACTTCTCTGGATGTTTCCCAGGCGAGTTATTGACAAGTAAATCCTAGACGCTCGATCTTGGTTATTTTCGCTTTCGCGGCTGGCAGTAAAAGAACCATGTTTCTGTGAATAACTCCTGAACCGTAAGTCCTAGACGCTCGCTCTTGGCTGCATTCGATTCAGCTCGTGGCAGCCAGTCTGAAAAACACTATCTTGGACTTCTCTGCATGTTTCCCAGGCGAGCAATTGGCAGCATGTTCAGAACCATGTTTCTGTGAATAACTCCTGAACCGTAAGTCCTAGACGCTCGCTCTTGGCTGCATTCGATTCAGCTCGTGGCAGCCAGTCTAAAAAACTCTATCTTGGACTTCTCTGCATGTTTCCCAGGCGAGCAATTGGCAGCATGTTCAGAACCATGTTTCTGTGAATAACTCCTGAACCGTAAGTCCTAGACGCTCGCTCTTGGCTGCATTCGATTCAGCTCGTGGCAGCCAGTCTAAAAAACACTATCTTGGACTTCTCTGCATGTTTCCCAGGCGAGCAATTGGCAGCATGTTCAGAACCATGTTTCTGTGAATAACTCCTGAACCGTAAGTCCTAGACGCTCGCTCTTGGCTGCATTCGATTCAGCTCGTGGCAGCCAGTCTAAAAAACACTATCTTGGACTTCTCTGCATGTTTCCCAGGCGAGAAATTGGCAGCATGTTCAGAACCATGTTTCTGTGAATAACTCCTGAACCGTAAGTCCTAGACGCTCGATCTTGGCGGCATTCGTCTCAGCGCCTGGCAATTAGTATAGGAGCACTGTGTTTGACTTCTCTGGATGTTTCCCAGGCGAGTTATTGACAAGTAAATCCTAGACGCTCGATCTTGGTTATTTTCGCTTTCGCGGCTGGCAGTAAAAGAACCATGTTTCTGTGAATAACTCCTGAACCGTAAGTCCTAGACGCTCGCTCTTGGCTGCATTCGATTCAGCTCGTGGCAGCCAGTCTAAAAAACACTATCTTGGACTTCTCTGCATGTTTCCCAGGCGAGCAATTGGCAGCATGTTCAGAACCATGTTTCTGTGAATAACTCCTGAACCGTAAGTCCTAGACGCTCGCTCTTGGCTGCATTCGATTCAGCTCGTGGCAGCCAGTCTAAAAAACTCTATCTTGGACTTCTCTGCATGTTTCCCAGGCGAGCAATTGGCAGCATGTTCAGAACCATGTTTCTGTGAATAACTCCTGAACCGTAAGTCCTAGACGCTCGCTCTTGGCTGCATTCGATTCAGCTCGTGGCAGCCAGTCTAAAAAACACTATCTTGGACTTCTCTGCATGTTCCTAAGGCAAATGTTTCTAAAGCTAATTCTTGAACCGTAAGTCCTAGACGCTCGATCTTGGCGGCATTCGTCTCAGCGCCACGCAATTAGTATAGGAGCACTGTGTTTGACTTCTCTGGATGTTTCCCAGGCGAGTTATTGACAAGTAAATCCTAGACGCTCGATCTTGGTTATTTTCGCTTTCGCGGCTGGCAGTAAAAGAACCATGTTTCTGTGAATAACTCCTGAACCGTAAGTCCTAGACGCTCGCTCTTGGCTGCATTCGATTCAGCTCGTGGCAGCCAGTCTAAAAAACACTATCTTGGACTTCTCTGCATGTTTCCCAGGCGAGAAATTGGCAGCATGTTCAGAACCATGTTTCTGTGAATAACTCCTGAACCGTAAGTCCTAGACGCTCGCTCTTGGCTGCATTCGATTCAGCTCGTGGCAGCCAGTCTAAAAAACACTATCTCGGACTTCTCTGCATGTTTCCCAGGCGAGCAATTGGCAGCATGTTCAGAACCATATTTCTGTGAATAACTCCTGAACCGTAAGTCCTAGACGCTCGCTCTTGGCTGCATTCGATTCAGCTCGTGGCAGCCAGTCTAAAAAACACTATCTTGGACTTCTCTGCATGTTTCCCAGGCGAGAAATTGGCAGCATGTTCAGAACCATGTTTCTGTGAATAACTCCTGAACCGTAAGTCCTAGACGCTCGATCTTGGCGGCATTCGTCTCAGCGCCTGGCAATTAGTATAGGAGCACTGTGTTTGACTTCTCTGGATGTTTCCCAGGCGAGTTATTGACAAGTAAATCCTAGACGCTCGATCTTGGTTATTTTCGCTTTCGCGGCTGGCAGTAAAAGAACCATGTTTCTGTGAATAACTCCTGAACCGTAAGTCCTAGACGCTCGCTCTTGGCTGCATTCGATTCAGCTCGTGGCAGCCAGTCTAAAAAACACTATCTTGGACTTCTCTGCATGTTTCCCAGGCGAGCAATTGGCAGCATGTTCAGAACCATGTTTCTGTGAATAACTCCTGAACCGTAAGTCCTAGACGCTCGCTCTTGGCTGCATTCGATTCAGCTCGTGGCAGCCAGTCTAAAAAACACTATCTTGGACTTCTCTGCATGTTTCCCAGGCGAGAAATTGGCAGCATGTTCAGAACCATGTTTCTGTGAATAACTCCTGAACCGTAAGTCCTAGACGCTCGCTCTTGGCTGCATTCGATTCAGCCCGTGGCAGCCAGTCTAAAAAACACTATCTTGGACTTCTCTGCATGTTTCCCAGACGAGAAATTGGCAGCATGTTCAGAACCATGTTTCTGTGAATAACTCCTGAACCGTAAGTCCTAGACGCTCGATCTTGGCGGCATTCGTCTCAGCGCCTGGCAATTAGTATAGGAGCACTGTGTTTGACTTCTCTGGATGTTTCCCAGGCGAGTTATTGACAAGTAAATCCTAGACGCTCGATCTTGGTTATTTTCGCTTTCGCGGCTGGCAGTAAAAAAACCATGTTTCTGTGAATAACTCCTGAACCGTAAGTCCTAGACGCTCGCTCTTGGCTGCATTCGATTCAGCTCGTGGCAGCCAGTCTAAAAAACACTATCTTGGACTTCTCTGCATGTTTCCCAGGCGAGAAATTGGCAGCATGTTCAGAACCATGTTTCTGTGAATAACTCCTGAACCGTAAGTCCTAGACGCTCGCTCTTGGCTGCATTCGATTCAGCTCGTGGCAGCCAGTCTAAAAAACACTATCTTGGACTTCTCTGCATGTTTCCCAGACGAGAAATTGGCAGCATGTTCAGAACCATGTTTCTGTGAATAACTCCTGAACCGTAAGTCCTAGACGCTCGATCTTGGCGGCATTCGTCTCAGCGCCTGGCAATTAGTATAGGAGCACTGTGTTTGACTTCTCTGGATGTTTCCCAGGCGAGTTATTGACAAGTAAATCCTAGACGCTCGATCTTGGTTATTTTCGCTTTCGCGGCTGGCAGTAAAAAAACCATGTTTCTGTGAATAACTCCTGAACCGTAAGTCCTAGACGCTCGCTCTTGGCTGCATTCGATTCAGCTCGTGGCAGCCAGTCTAAAAAACACTATCTTGGACTTCTCTGCATGTTTCCCAGGCGAGCAATTGGCAGCATGTTCAGAACCATGTTTCTGTGAATAACTCCTGAACCGTAAGTCCTAGACGCTCGCTCTTGGCTGCATTCGATTCAGCTCGTGGCAGCCAGTCTAAAAAACACTATCTTGGACTTCTCTGCATGTTTCCCAGGCGAGCAATTGGCAGCATGTTCAGAACCATGTTTCTGTGAATAACTCCTGAACCGTAAGTCCTAGACGCTCGATCTTGGCGGCATTCGTCTCAGCGCCTGGCAATTAGTATAGGAGCACTGTGTTTGACTTCTCTGGATCTTTCCCAGGCGAGTTATTGACAAGTAAATCCTAGACGCTCGATCTTGGTTATTTTCGCTTTCGCGGCTGGCAGTAAAAAAACCATGTTTCTGTGAATAACTCCTGAACCGTAAGTCCTAGACGCTCGCTCTTGGCTGCATTCGATTCAGCTCGTGGCAGCCAGTCTAAAAAACACTATCTTGGACTTCTCTGCATGTTTCCCAGGCGAGCAATTGGCAGCATGTTCAGAACCATGTTTCTGTGAATAACTCCTGAACCGTAAGTCCTAGACGCTCGCTCTTGGCTGCATTCGATTCAGCTCGTGGCAGCCAGTCTAAAAAACACTATCTTGGACTTCTCTGCATGTTTCCCAGGCGAGCAATTGGCAGCATGTTCAGAACCATGTTTCTGTGAATAACTCCTGAACCGTAAGTCCTAGACGCTCGCTCTTGGCTGCATTCGATTCAGCTCGTGGCAGCCAGTCTAAAAAACACTATCTTGGACTTCTCTGCATGTTTCCCAGGCGAGCAATTGGCAGCATGTTCAGAACCATGTTTCTGTGAATAACTCCTGAACCGTAAGTCCTAGACGCTCGATCTTGGCGGCATTCGTCTCAGCGCCTGGCAATTAGTATAGGAGCACTGTGTTTGACTTCTCTGGATGTTTCCCAGGCGAGTTATTGACAAGTAAATCCTAGACGCTCGATCTTGGTTATTTTCGCTTTCGCGGCTGGCAGTAAAAAAACCATGTTTCTGTGAATAACTCCTGAACCGTAAGTCCTAGACGCTCGCTCTTGGCTGCATTCGATTCAGCTCGTGGCAGCCAGTCTAAAAAACACTATCTTGGACTTCTCTGCATGTTTCCCAGGCGAGAAATTGGCAGCATGTTCAGAACCATGTTTCTGTGAATAACTCCTGAACCGTAAGTCCTAGACGCTCGCTCTTGGCTGCATTCGATTCAGCTCGTGGCAGCCAGTCTAAAAAACACTATCTCGGACTTCTCTGCATGTTTCCCAGGCGAGCAATTGGCAGCATGTTCAGAACCATATTTCTGTGAATAACTCCTGAACCGTAAGTCCTAGACGCTCGCTCTTGGCTGCATTCGATTCAGCTCGTGGCAGCCAGTCTAAAAAACACTATCTTGGACTTCTCTGCATGTTTCCCAGGCGAGAAATTGGCAGCATGTTCAGAACCATGTTTCTGTGAATAACTCCTGAACCGTAAGTCCTAGACGCTCGCTCTTGGCTGCATTCGATTCAGCTCGTGGCAGCCAGTCTAAAAAACACTATCTTGGACTTCTCTGCATGTTTCCCAGGCGAGCAATTGGCAGCATGTTCAGAACCATGTTTCTGTGAATAACTCCTGAACCGTAAGTCCTAGACGCTCGCTCTTGGCTGCATTCGATTCAGCTCGTGGCAGCCAGTCTAAAAAACTCTATCTTGGACTTCTCTGCATGTTTCCCAGGCGAGCAATTGGCAGCATGTTCAGAACCATGTTTCTGTGAATAACTCCTGAACCGTAAGTCCTAGACGCTCGCTCTTGGCTGCATTCGATTCAGCTCGTGGCAGCCAGTCTAAAAAACACTATCTTGGACTTCTCTGCATGTTCCTAAGGCAAATGTTTCTAAAGCTAATTCTTGAACCGTAAGTCCTAGACGCTCGATCTTGGCGGCATTCGTCTCAGCGCCACGCAATTAGTATAGGAGCACTGTGTTTGACTTCTCTGGATGTTTCCCAGGCGAGTTATTGACAAGTAAATCCTAGACGCTCGATCTTGGTTATTTTCGCTTTCGCGGCTGGCAGTAAAAGAACCATGTTTCTGTGAATAACTCCTGAACCGTAAGTCCTAGACGCTCGCTCTTGGCTGCATTCGATTCAGCTCGTGGCAGCCAGTCTAAAAAACACTATCTTGGACTTCTCTGCATGTTTCCCAGGCGAGAAATTGGCAGCATGTTCAGAACCATGTTTCTGTGAATAACTCCTGAACCGTAAGTCCTAGACGCTCGCTCTTGGCTGCATTCGATTCAGCTCGTGGCAGCCAGTCTAAAAAACACTATCTCGGACTTCTCTGCATGTTTCCCAGGCGAGCAATTGGCAGCATGTTCAGAACCATATTTCTGTGAATAACTCCTGAACCGTAAGTCCTAGACGCTCGCTCTTGGCTGCATTCGATTCAGCTCGTGGCAGCCAGTCTAAAAAACACTATCTTGGACTTCTCTGCATGTTTCCCAGGCGAGAAATTGGCAGCATGTTCAGAACCATGTTTCTGTGAATAACTCCTGAACCGTAAGTCCTAGACGCTCGATCTTGGCGGCATTCGTCTCAGCGCCTGGCAATTAGTATAGGAGCACTGTGTTTGACTTCTCTGGATGTTTCCCAGGCGAGTTATTGACAAGTAAATCCTAGACGCTCGATCTTGGTTATTTTCGCTTTCGCGGCTGGCAGTAAAAGAACCATGTTTCTGTGAATAACTCCTGAACCGTAAGTCCTAGACGCTCGCTCTTGGCTGCATTCGATTCAGCTCGTGGCAGCCAGTCTGAAAAACACTATCTTGGACTTCTCTGCATGTTTCCCAGGCGAGCAATTGGCAGCATGTTCAGAACCATGTTTCTGTGAATAACTCCTGAACCGTAAGTCCTAGACGCTCGCTCTTGGCTGCATTCGATTCAGCTCGTGGCAGCCAGTCTAAAAAACTCTATCTTGGACTTCTCTGCATGTTTCCCAGGCGAGCAATTGGCAGCATGTTCAGAACCATGTTTCTGTGAATAACTCCTGAACCGTAAGTCCTAGACGCTCGCTCTTGGCTGCATTCGATTCAGCTCGTGGCAGCCAGTCTAAAAAACACTATCTTGGACTTCTCTGCATGTTCCTAAGGCAAATGTTTCTAAAGCTAATTCTTGAACCGTAAGTCCTAGACGCTCGATCTTGGCGGCATTCGTCTCAGCGCCACGCAATTAGTATAGGAGCACTGTGTTTGACTTCTCTGGATGTTTCCCAGGCGAGTTATTGACAAGTAAATCCTAGACGCTCGATCTTGGTTATTTTCGCTTTCGCGGCTGGCAGTAAAAGAACCATGTTTCTGTGAATAACTCCTGAACCGTAAGTCCTAGACGCTCGCTCTTGGCTGCATTCGATTCAGCTCGTGGCAGCCAGTCTAAAAAACACTATCTTGGACTTCTCTGCATGTTTCCCAGGCGAGAAATTGGCAGCATGTTCAGAACCATGTTTCTGTGAATAACTCCTGAACCGTAAGTCCTAGACGCTCGCTCTTGGCTGCATTCGATTCAGCTCGTGGCAGCCAGTCTAAAAAACACTATCTCGGACTTCTCTGCATGTTTCCCAGGCGAGCAATTGGCAGCATGTTCAGAACCATATTTCTGTGAATAACTCCTGAACCGTAAGTCCTAGACGCTCGCTCTTGGCTGCATTCGATTCAGCTCGTGGCAGCCAGTCTAAAAAACACTATCTTGGACTTCTCTGCATGTTTCCCAGGCGAGAAATTGGCAGCATGTTCAGAACCATGTTTCTGTGAATAACTCCTGAACCGTAAGTCCTAGACGCTCGATCTTGGCGGCATTCGTCTCAGCGCCTGGCAATTAGTATAGGAGCACTGTGTTTGACTTCTCTGGATGTTTCCCAGGCGAGTTATTGACAAGTAAATCCTAGACGCTCGATCTTGGTTATTTTCGCTTTCGCGGCTGGCAGTAAAAGAACCATGTTTCTGTGAATAACTCCTGAACCGTAAGTCCTAGACGCTCGCTCTTGGCTGCATTCGATTCAGCTCGTGGCAGCCAGTCTGAAAAACACTATCTTGGACTTCTCTGCATGTTTCCCAGGCGAGCAATTGGCAGCATGTTCAGAACCATGTTTCTGTGAATAACTCCTGAACCGTAAGTCCTAGACGCTCGCTCTTGGCTGCATTCGATTCAGCTCGTGGCAGCCAGTCTAAAAAACTCTATCTTGGACTTCTCTGCATGTTTCCCAGGCGAGCAATTGGCAGCATGTTCAGAACCATGTTTCTGTGAATAACTCCTGAACCGTAAGTCCTAGACGCTCGCTCTTGGCTGCATTCGATTCAGCTCGTGGCAGCCAGTCTAAAAAACACTATCTTGGACTTCTCTGCATGTTTCCCAGGCGAGCAATTGGCAGCATGTTCAGAACCATGTTTCTGTGAATAACTCCTGAACCGTAAGTCCTAGACGCTCGCTCTTGGCTGCATTCGATTCAGCTCGTGGCAGCCAGTCTAAAAAACACTATCTTGGACTTCTCTGCATGTTCCTAAGGCAAATGTTTCTAAAGCTAATTCTTGAACCGTAAGTCCTAGACGCTCGATCTTGGCGGCATTCGTCTCAGCGCCACGCAATTAGTATAGGAGCACTGTGTTTGACTTCTCTGGATGTTTCCCAGGCGAGTTATTGACAAGTAAATCCTAGACGCTCGATCTTGGTTATTTTCGCTTTCGCGGCTGGCAGTAAAAGAACCATGTTTCTGTGAATAACTCCTGAACCGTAAGTCCTAGACGCTCGCTCTTGGCTGCATTCGATTCAGCTCGTGGCAGCCAGTCTAAAAAACACTATCTTGGACTTCTCTGGATGTTTCCCAGGCGAGAAATTGGCAGCATGTTCAGAACCATGTTTCTGTGAATAACTCCTGAACCGTAAGTCCTAGACGCTCGCTCTTGGCTGCATTCGATTCAGCTCGTGGCAGCCAGTCTAAAAAACACTATCTCGGACTTCTCTGCATGTTTCCCAGGCGAGCAATTGGCAGCATGTTCAGAACCATATTTCTGTGAATAACTCCTGAACCGTAAGTCCTAGACGCTCGCTCTTGGCTGCATTCGATTCAGCTCGTGGCAGCCAGTCTAAAAAACACTATCTTGGACTTCTCTGCATGTTTCCCAGGCGAGAAATTGGCAGCATGTTCAGAACCATGTTTCTGTGAATAACTCCTGAACCGTAAGTCCTAGACGCTCGCTCTTGGCTGCATTCGATTCAGCTCGTGGCAGCCAGTCTAAAAAACACTATCTTGGACTTCTCTGCATGTTTCCCAGGCGAGCAATTGGCAGCATGTTCAGAACCATGTTTCTGTGAATAACTCCTGAACCGTAAGTCCTAGACGCTCGCTCTTGGCTGCATTCGATTCAGCTCGTGGCAGCCAGTCTAAAAAACTCTATCTTGGACTTCTCTGCATGTTTCCCAGGCGAGCAATTGGCAGCATGTTCAGAACCATGTTTCTGTGAATAACTCCTGAACCGTAAGTCCTAGACGCTCGCTCTTGGCTGCATTCGATTCAGCTCGTGGCAGCCAGTCTAAAAAACACTATCTTGGACTTCTCTGCATGTTCCTAAGGCAAATGTTTCTAAAGCTAATTCTTGAACCGTAAGTCCTAGACGCTCGATCTTGGCGGCATTCGTCTCAGCGCCACGCAATTAGTATAGGAGCACTGTGTTTGACTTCTCTGGATGTTTCCCAGGCGAGTTATTGACAAGTAAATCCTAGACGCTCGATCTTGGTTATTTTCGCTTTCGCGGCTGGCAGTAAAAGAACCATGTTTCTGTGAATAACTCCTGAACCGTAAGTCCTAGACGCTCGCTCTTGGCTGCATTCGATTCAGCTCGTGGCAGCCAGTCTAAAAAACACTATCTTGGACTTCTCTGCATGTTTCCCAGGCGAGAAATTGGCAGCATGTTCAGAACCATGTTTCTGTGAATAACTCCTGAACCGTAAGTCCTAGACGCTCGCTCTTGGCTGCATTCGATTCAGCTCGTGGCAGCCAGTCTAAAAAACACTATCTCGGACTTCTCTGCATGTTTCCCAGGCGAGCAATTGGCAGCATGTTCAGAACCATATTTCTGTGAATAACTCCTGAACCGTAAGTCCTAGACGCTCGCTCTTGGCTGCATTCGATTCAGCTCGTGGCAGCCAGTCTAAAAAACACTATCTTGGACTTCTCTGCATGTTTCCCAGGCGAGAAATTGGCAGCATGTTCAGAACCATGTTTCTGTGAATAACTCCTGAACCGTAAGTCCTAGACGCTCGCTCTTGGCTGCATTCGATTCAGCTCGTGGCAGCCAGTCTAAAAAACACTATCTCGGACTTCTCTGCATGTTTCCCAGGCGAGCAATTGGCAGCATGTTCAGAACCATATTTCTGTGAATAACTCCTGAACCGTAAGTCCTAGACGCTCGCTCTTGGCTGCATTCGATTCAGCTCGTGGCAGCCAGTCTAAAAAACACTATCTTGGACTTCTCTGCATGTTTCCCAGGCGAGAAATTGGCAGCATGTTCAGAACCATGTTTCTGTGAATAACTCCTGAACCGTAAGTCCTAGACGCTCGATCTTGGCGGCATTCGTCTCAGCGCCTGGCAATTAGTATAGGAGCACTGTGTTTGACTTCTCTGGATGTTTCCCAGGCGAGTTATTGACAAGTAAATCCTAGACGCTCGATCTTGGTTATTTTCGCTTTCGCGGCTGGCAGTAAAAGAACCATGTTTCTGTGAATAACTCCTGAACCGTAAGTCCTAGACGCTCGCTCTTGGCTGCATTCGATTCAGCTCGTGGCAGCCAGTCTGAAAAACACTATCTTGGACTTCTCTGCATGTTTCCCAGGCGAGCAATTGGCAGCATGTTCAGAACCATGTTTCTGTGAATAACTCCTGAACCGTAAGTCCTAGACGCTCGCTCTTGGCTGCATTCGATTCAGCTCGTGGCAGCCAGTCTAAAAAACTCTATCTTGGACTTCTCTGCATGTTTCCCAGGCGAGCAATTGGCAGCATGTTCAGAACCATGTTTCTGTGAATAACTCCTGAACCGTAAGTCCTAGACGCTCGCTCTTGGCTGCATTCGATTCAGCTCGTGGCAGCCAGTCTAAAAAACACTATCTTGGACTTCTCTGCATGTTTCCCAGGCGAGCAATTGGCAGCATGTTCAGAACCATGTTTCTGTGAATAACTCCTGAACCGTAAGTCCTAGACGCTCGCTCTTGGCTGCATTCGATTCAGCTCGTGGCAGCCAGTCTAAAAAACACTATCTTGGACTTCTCTGCATGTTTCCCAGGCGAGAAATTGGCAGCATGTTCAGAACCATGTTTCTGTGAATAACTCCTGAACCGTAAGTCCTAGACGCTCGATCTTGGCGGCATTCGTCTCAGCGCCTGGCAATTAGTATAGGAGCACTGTGTTTGACTTCTCTGGATGTTTCCCAGGCGAGTTATTGACAAGTAAATCCTAGACGCTCGATCTTGGTTATTTTCGCTTTCGCGGCTGGCAGTAAAAGAACCATGTTTCTGTGAATAACTCCTGAACCGTAAGTCCTAGACGCTCGCTCTTGGCTGCATTCGATTCAGCTCGTGGCAGCCAGTCTAAAACACACTATCTTGGACTTCTCTGCATGTTTCCCAGGCGAGCAATTGGCAGCATGTTCAGAACCATGTTTCTGTGAATAACTCCTGAACCGTAAGTCCTAGACGCTCGCTCTTGGCTGCATTCGATTCAGCTCGTGGCAGCCAGTCTAAAAAACTCTATCTTGGACTTCTCTGCATGTTTCCCAGGCGAGCAATTGGCAGCATGTTCAGAACCATGTTTCTGTGAATAACTCCTGAACCGTAAGTCCTAGACGCTCGCTCTTGGCTGCATTCGATTCAGCTCGTGGCAGCCAGTCTAAAAAACACTATCTTGGACTTCTCTGCATGTTCCTAAGGCAAATGTTTCTAAAGCTAATTCTTGAACCGTAAGTCCTAGACGCTCGATCTTGGCGGCATTCGTCTCAGCGCCACGCAATTAGTATAGGAGCACTGTGTTTGACTTCTCTGGATGTTTCCCAGGCGAGTTATTGACAAGTAAATCCTAGACGCTCGATCTTGGTTATTTTCGCTTTCGCGGCTGGCAGTAAAAGAACCATGTTTCTGTGAATAACTCCTGAACCGTAAGTCCTAGACGCTCGCTCTTGGCTGCATTCGATTCAGCTCGTGGCAGCCAGTCTAAAAAACACTATCTTGGACTTCTCTGCATGTTTCCCAGGCGAGAAATTGGCAGCATGTTCAGAACCATGTTTCTGTGAATAACTCCTGAACCGTAAGTCCTAGACGCTCGCTCTTGGCTGCATTCGATTCAGCTCGTGGCAGCCAGTCTAAAAAACACTATCTCGGACTTCTCTGCATGTTTCCCAGGCGAGCAATTGGCAGCATGTTCAGAACCATATTTCTGTGAATAACTCCTGAACCGTAAGTCCTAGACGCTCGCTCTTGGCTGCATTCGATTCAGCTCGTGGCAGCCAGTCTAAAAAACACTATCTTGGACTTCTCTGCATGTTTCCCAGGCGAGAAATTGGCAGCATGTTCAGAACCATGTTTCTGTGAATAACTCCTGAACCGTAAGTCCTAGACGCTCGATCTTGGCGGCATTCGTCTCAGCGCCTGGCAATTAGTATAGGAGCACTGTGTTTGACTTCTCTGGATGTTTCCCAGGCGAGTTATTGACAAGTAAATCCTAGACGCTCGATCTTGGTTATTTTCGCTTTCGCGGCTGGCAGTAAAAGAACCATGTTTCTGTGAATAACTCCTGAACCGTAAGTCCTAGACGCTCGCTCTTGGCTGCATTCGATTCAGCTCGTGGCAGCCAGTCTAAAAAACACTATCTTGGACTTCTCTGCATGTTTCCCAGGCGAGCAATTGGCAGCATGTTCAGAACCATGTTTCTGTGAATAACTCCTGAACCGTAAGTCCTAGACGCTCGCTCTTGGCTGCATTCGATTCAGCTCGTGGCAGCCAGTCTAAAAAACACTATCTTGGACTTCTCTGCATGTTTCCCAGGCGAGAAATTGGCAGCATGTTCAGAACCATGTTTCTGTGAATAACTCCTGAACCGTAAGTCCTAGACGCTCGCTCTTGGCTGCATTCGATTCAGCTCGTGGCAGCCAGTCTAAAAAACACTATCTTGGACTTCTCTGCATGTTTCCCAGACGAGAAATTGGCAGCATGTTCAGAACCATGTTTCTGTGAATAACTCCTGAACCGTAAGTCCTAGACGCTCGATCTTGGCGGCATTCGTCTCAGCGCCTGGCAATTAGTATAGGAGCACTGTGTTTGACTTCTCTGGATGTTTCCCAGGCGAGTTATTGACAAGTAAATCCTAGACGCTCGATCTTGGTTATTTTCGCTTTCGCGGCTGGCAGTAAAAAAACCATGTTTCTGTGAATAACTCCTGAACCGTAAGTCCTAGACGCTCGCTCTTGGCTGCATTCGATTCAGCTCGTGGCAGCCAGTCTAAAAAACACTATCTTGGACTTCTCTGCATGTTTCCCAGGCGAGAAATTGGCAGCATGTTCAGAACCATGTTTCTGTGAATAACTCCTGAACCGTAAGTCCTAGACGCTCGCTCTTGGCTGCATTCGATTCAGCTCGTGGCAGCCAGTCTAAAAAACACTATCTTGGACTTCTCTGCATGTTTCCCAGACGAGAAATTGGCAGCATGTTCAGAACCATGTTTCTGTGAATAACTCCTGAACCGTAAGTCCTAGACGCTCGATCTTGGCGGCATTCGTCTCAGCGCCTGGCAATTAGTATAGGAGCACTGTGTTTGACTTCTCTGGATGTTTCCCAGGCGAGTTATTGACAAGTAAATCCTAGACGCTCGATCTTGGTTATTTTCGCTTTCGCGGCTGGCAGTAAAAAAACCATGTTTCTGTGAATAACTCCTGAACCGTAAGTCCTAGACGCTCGCTCTTGGCTGCATTCGATTCAGCTCGTGGCAGCCAGTCTAAAAAACACTATCTTGGACTTCTCTGCATGTTTCCCAGGCGAGCAATTGGCAGCATGTTCAGAACCATGTTTCTGTGAATAACTCCTGAACCGTAAGTCCTAGACGCTCGCTCTTGGCTGCATTCGATTCAGCTCGTGGCAGCCAGTCTAAAAAACACTATCTTGGACTTCTCTGCATGTTTCCCAGGCGAGCAATTGGCAGCATGTTCAGAACCATGTTTCTGTGAATAACTCCTGAACCGTAAGTCCTAGACGCTCGATCTTGGCGGCATTCGTCTCAGCGCCTGGCAATTAGTATAGGAGCACTGTGTTTGACTTCTCTGGATGTTTCCCAGGCGAGTTATTGACAAGTAAATCCTAGACGCTCGATCTTGGTTATTTTCGCTTTCGCGGCTGGCAGTAAAAAAACCATGTTTCTGTGAATAACTCCTGAACCGTAAGTCCTAGACGCTCGCTCTTGGCTGCATTCGATTCAGCTCGTGGCAGCCAGTCTAAAAAACACTATCTTGGACTTCTCTGCATGTTTCCCAGGCGAGCAATTGGCAGCATGTTCAGAACCATGTTTCTGTGAATAACTCCTGAACCGTAAGTCCTAGACGCTCGCTCTTGGCTGCATTCGATTCAGCTCGTGGCAGCCAGTCTAAAAAACACTATCTTGGACTTCTCTGCATGTTTCCCAGGCGAGAAATTGGCAGCATGTTCAGAACCATGTTTCTGTGAATAACTCCTGAACCGTAAGTCCTAGACGCTCGCTCTTGGCTGCATTCGATTCAGCTCGTGGCAGCCAGTCTAAAAAACACTATCTTGGACTTCTCTGCATGTTTCCCAGGCGAGAAATTGGCAGCATGTTCAGAACCATGTTTCTGTGAATAACTCCTGAACCGTAAGTCCTAGACGCTCGATCTTGGCGGCATTCGTCTCAGCGCCTGGCAATTAGTATAGGAGCACTGTGTTTGACTTCTCTGGATGTTTCCCAGGCGAGTTATTGACAAGTAAATCCTAGACGCTCGATCTTGGTTATTTTCGCTTTCGCGGCTGGCAGTAAAAGAACCATGTTTCTGTGAATAACTCCTGAACCGTAAGTCCTAGACGCTCGCTCTTGGCTGCATTCGATTCAGCTCGTGGCAGCCAGTCTAAAAAACACTATCTTGGACTTCTCTGCATGTTTCCCAGGCGAGCAATTGGCAGCATGTTCAGAACCATGTTTCTGTGAATAACTCCTGAACCGTAAGTCCTAGACGCTCGCTCTTGGCTGCATTCGATTCAGCTCGTGGCAGCCAGTCTAAAAAACACTATCTTGGACTTCTCTGCATGTTTCCCAGGCGAGCAATTGGCAGCATGTTCAGAACCATGTTTCTGTGAATAACTCCTGAACCGTAAGTCCTAGACGCTCGATCTTGGCGGCATTCGTCTCAGCGCCTGGCAATTAGTATAGGAGCACTGTGTTTGACTTCTCTGGATGTTTCCCAGGCGAGTTATTGACAAGTAAATCCTAGACGCTCGATCTTGGTTATTTTCGCTTTCGCGGCTGGCAGTAAAAAAACCATGTTTCTGTGAATAACTCCTGAACCGTAAGTCCTAGACGCTCGCTCTTGGCTGCATTCGATTCAGCTCGTGGCAGCCAGTCTAAAAAACACTATCTTGGACTTCTCTGCATGTTTCCCAGGCGAGCAATTGGCAGCATGTTCAGAACCATGTTTCTGTGAATAACTCCTGAACCGTAAGTCCTAGACGCTCGCTCTTGGCTGCATTCGATTCAGCTCGTGGCAGCCAGTCTAAAAAACACTATCTTGGACTTCTCTGCATGTTTCCCAGGCGAGAAATTGGCAGCATGTTCAGAACCATGTTTCTGTGAATAACTCCTGAACCGTAAGTCCTAGACGCTCGCTCTTGGCTGCATTCGATTCAGCTCGTGGCAGCCAGTCTAAAAAACACTATCTTGGACTTCTCTGCATGTTTCCCAGGCGAGCAATTGGCAGCATGTTCAGAACCATGTTTCTGTGAATAACTCCTGAACCGTAAGTCCTAGACGCTCGCTCTTGGCTGCATTCGATTCAGCTCGTGGCAGCCAGTCTAAAAAACACTATCTTGGACTTCTCTGCATGTTTCCCAGGCGAGCAATTGGCAGCATGTTCAGAACCATGTTTCTGTGAATAACTCCTGAACCGTAAGTCCTAGACGCTCGCTCTTGGCTGCATTCGATTCAGCTCGTGGCAGCCAGTCTAAAAAACACTATCTTGGACTTCTCTGCATGTTCCTAAGGCAAATGTTTCTAAAGCTAATTCTTGAACCGTAAGTCCTAGACGCTCGATCTTGGCGGCATTCGTCTCAGCGCCAGGCAATTAGTATAGGAGCACTGTGTTTGACTTCTCTGGATGTTTCCCAGGCGAGTTATTGACAAGTAAATCCTAGACGCTCGATCTTGGTTATTTTCGCTTTCGCGGCTGGCAGTAAAAGAACCATGTTTCTGTGAATAACTCCTGAACCGTAAGTCCTAGACGCTCGCTCTTGGCTGCATTCGATTCAGCTCGTGGCAGCCAGTCTAAAAAACACTATCTTGGACTTCTCTGCTTGTTTCCCAGGCGAGCAATTGGCAGCATGTTCAGAACCATGTTTCTGTGAATAACTCCTGAACCGTAAGTCCTAGACGCTCGCTCTTGGCTGCATTCGATTCAGCTCGTGGCAGCCAGTCTAAAAAACACTATCTTGGACTTCTCTGCATGTTTCCCAGGCGAGCAATTGGCAGCATGTTCAGAACCATGTTTCTGTGAATAACTCCTGAACCGTAAGTCCTAGACGCTCGCTCTTGGCTGCATTCGATTCAGCTCGTGGCAGCCAGTCTAAAAAACACTATCTTGGACTTCTCTGCATGTTTCCCAGGCGAGCAATTGGCAGCATGTTCAGAACCATGTTTCTGTGAATAACTCCTGAACCGTAAGTCCTAGACGCTCGATCTTGGCGGCATTCGTCTCAGCGCCTGGCAATTAGTATAGGAGCACTGTGTTTGACTTCTCTGGATGTTTCCCAGGCGAGTTATTGACAAGTAAATCCTAGACGCTCGATCTTGGTTATTTTCGCTTTCGCGGCTGGCAGTAAAAGAACCATGTTTCTGTGAATAACTCCTGAACCGTAAGTCCTAGACGCTCGCTCTTGGCTGCATTCGACTCAGCTCGTGGCAGCCAGTCTAAAAAACACTATCTTGGACTTCTCTGCATGTTTCCCAGGCGAGCAATTGGCAGCATGTTCAGAACCATGTTTCTGTGAATAACTCCTGAACCGTAAGTCCTAGACGCTCGCTCTTGGCTGCATTCGATTCAGCTCGTGGCAGCCAGTCTAAAAAACACTATCTTGGACTTCTCTGCATGTTTCCCAGGCGAGCAATTGGCAGCATGTTCAGAACCATGTTTCTGTGAATAACTCCTGAACCGTAAGTCCTAGACGCTCGATCTTGGCGGCATTCGTCTCAGCGCCTGGCAATTAGTATAGGAGCACTGTGTTTGACTTCTCTGGATGTTTCCCAGGCGAGTTATTGACAAGTAAATCCTAGACGCTCGATCTTGGTTATTTTCGCTTTCGCGGCTGGCAGTAAAAGAACCATGTTTCTGTGAATAACTCCTGAACCGTAAGTCCTAGACGCTCGCTCTTGGCTGCATTCGATTCAGCTCGTGGCAGCCAGTCTAAAAAACACTATCTTGGACTTCTCTGCATGTTTCCCAGGCGAGCAATTGGCAGCATGTTCAGAACCATGTTTCTGTGAATAACTCCTGAACCGTAAGTCCTAGACGCTCGCTCTTGGCTGCATTCGATTCAGCTCGTGGCAGCCAGTCTAAAAAACACTATCTTGGACTTCTCTGCATGTTTCCCAGGCGAGCAATTGGCAGCATGTTCAGAACCATGTTTCTGTGAATAACTCCTGAACCGTAAGTCCTAGACGCTCGCTCTTGGCTGCATTCGATTCAGCTCGTGGCAGCCAGTCTAAAAAACACTATCTTGGACTTCTCTGCATGTTTCCCAGGCGAGCAATTGGCAGCATGTTCAGAACCATGTTTCTGTGAATAACTCCTGAACCGTAAGTCCTAGACGCTCGATCTTGGCGGCATTCGTCTCAGCGCCTGGCAATTAGTATAGGAGCACTGTGTTTGACTTCTCTGGATGTTTCCCAGGCGAGTTATTGACAAGTAAATCCTAGACGCTCGATCTTGGTTATTTTCGCTTTCGCGGCTGGCAGTAAAAGAACCATGTTTCTGTGAATAACTCCTGAACCGTAAGTCCTAGACGCTCGCTCTTGGCTGCATTCGATTCAGCTCGTGGCAGCCAGTCTAAAAAACACTATCTTGGACTTCTCTGCATGTTTCCCAGGCGAGCAATTGGCAGCATGTTCAGAACCATGTTTCTGTGAATAACTCCTGAACCGTAAGTCCTAGACGCTCGCTCTTGGCTGCATTCGATTCAGCTCGTGGCAGCCAGTCTAAAAAACACTATCTTGGACTTCTCTGCATGTTTCCCAGGCGAGCAATTGGCAGCATGTTCAGAACCATGTTTCTGTGAATAACTCCTGAACCGTAAGTCCTAGACGCTCGATCTTGGCGGCATTCGTCTCAGCGCCTGGCAATTAGTATAGGAGCACTGTGTTTGACTTCTCTGGATGTTTCCCAGGCGAGTTATTGACAAGTAAATCCTAGACGCTCGATCTTGGTTATTTTCGCTTTCGCGGCTGGCAGTAAAAAAACCATGTTTCTGTGAATAACTCCTGAACCGTAAGTCCTAGACGCTCGCTCTTGGCTGCATTCGATTCAGCTCGTGGCAGCCAGTCTAAAAAACACTATCTTGGACTTCTCTGCATGTTTCCCAGGCGAGCAATTGGCAGCATGTTCAGAACCATGTTTCTGTGAATAACTCCTGAACCGTAAGTCCTAGACGCTCGCTCTTGGCTGCATTCGATTCAGCTCGTGGCAGCCAGTCTAAAAAACACTATCTTGGACTTCTCTGCATGTTTCCCAGGCGAGAAATTGGCAGCATGTTCAGAACCATGTTTCTGTGAATAACTCCTGAACCGTAAGTCCTAGACGCTCGCTCTTGGCTGCATTCGATTCAGCTCGTGGCAGCCAGTCTAAAAAACACTATCTTGGACTTCTCTGCATGTTTCCCAGGCGAGCAATTGGCAGCATGTTCAGAACCATGTTTCTGTGAATAACTCCTGAACCGTAAGTCCTAGACGCTCGCTCTTGGCTGCATTCGATTCAGCTCGTGGCAGCCAGTCTAAAAAACACTATCTTGGACTTCTCTGCATGTTTCCCAGGCGAGCAATTGGCAGCATGTTCAGAACCATGTTTCTGTGAATAACTCCTGAACCGTAAGTCCTAGACGCTCGCTCTTGGCTGCATTCGATTCAGCTCGTGGCAGCCAGTCTAAAAAACACTATCTTGGACTTCTCTGCATGTTCCTAAGGCAAATGTTTCTAAAGCTAATTCTTGAACCGTAAGTCCTAGACGCTCGATCTTGGCGGCATTCGTCTCAGCGCCAGGCAATTAGTATAGGAGCACTGTGTTTGACTTCTCTGGATGTTTCCCAGGCGAGTTATTGACAAGTAAATCCTAGACGCTCGATCTTGGTTATTTTCGCTTTCGCGGCTGGCAGTAAAAGAACCATGTTTCTGTGAATAACTCCTGAACCGTAAGTCCTAGACGCTCGCTCTTGGCTGCATTCGATTCAGCTCGTGGCAGCCAGTCTAAAAAACACTATCTTGGACTTCTCTGCTTGTTTCCCAGGCGAGCAATTGGCAGCATGTTCAGAACCATGTTTCTGTGAATAACTCCTGAACCGTAAGTCCTAGACGCTCGCTCTTGGCTGCATTCGATTCAGCTCGTGGCAGCCAGTCTAAAAAACACTATCTTGGACTTCTCTGCATGTTTCCCAGGCGAGCAATTGGCAGCATGTTCAGAACCATGTTTCTGTGAATAACTCCTGAACCGTAAGTCCTAGACGCTCGCTCTTGGCTGCATTCGATTCAGCTCGTGGCAGCCAGTCTAAAAAACACTATCTTGGACTTCTCTGCATGTTTCCCAGGCGAGCAATTGGCAGCATGTTCAGAACCATGTTTCTGTGAATAACTCCTGAACCGTAAGTCCTAGACGCTCGCTCTTGGCTGCATTCGATTCAGCTCGTGGCAGCCAGTCTAAAAAACACTATCTTGGACTTCTCTGCATGTTCCTAAGGCAAATGTTTCTAAAGCTAATTCTTGAACCGTAAGTCCTAGACGCTCGATCTTGGCGGCATTCGTCTCAGCGCCACGCAATTAGTATAGGAGCACTGTGTTTGACTTCTCTGGATGTTTCCCAGGCGAGTTATTGACAAGTAAATCCTAGACGCTCGATCTTGGTTATTTTCGCTTTCGCGGCTGGCAGTAAAAGAACCATGTTTCTGTGAATAACTCCTGAACCGTAAGTCCTAGACGCTCGCTCTTGGCTGCATTCGATTCAGCTCGTGGCAGCCAGTCTAAAAAACACTATCTTGGACTTCTCTGCATGTTTCCCAGGCGAGAAATTGGCAGCATGTTCAGAACCATGTTTCTGTGAATAACTCCTGAACCGTAAGTCCTAGACGCTCGCTCTTGGCTGCATTCGATTCAGCTCGTGGCAGCCAGTCTAAAAAACACTATCTCGGACTTCTCTGCATTTTTCCCAGGCGAGCAATTGGCAGCATGTTCAGAACCATATTTCTGTGAATAACTCCTGAACCGTAAGTCCTAGACGCTCGCTCTTGGCTGCATTCGATTCAGCTCGTGGCAGCCAGTCTAAAAAACACTATCTTGGACTTCTCTGCATGTTTCCCAGGCGAGAAATTGGCAGCATGTTCAGAACCATGTTTCTGTGAATAACTCCTGAACCGTAAGTCCTAGACGCTCGCTCTTGGCTGCATTCGATTCAGCTCGTGGCAGCCAGTCTAAAAAACACTATCTTGGACTTCTCTGCATGTTTCCCAGGCGAGCAATTGGCAGCATGTTCAGGACCATGTTTCTGTGAATAACTCCTGAACCGTAAGTCCTAGACGCTCGCTCTTGGCTGCATTCGATTCAGCTCGTGGCAGCCAGTCTAAAAAACTCTATCTTGGACTTCTCTGCATGTTTCCCAGGCGAGCAATTGGCAGCATGTTCAGAACCATGTTTCTGTGAATAACTCCTGAACCGTAAGTCCTAGACGCTCGCTCTTGGCTGCATTCGATTCAGCTCGTGGCAGCCAGTCTAAAAAACACTATCTTGGACTTCTCTGCATGTTCCTAAGGCAAATGTTTCTAAAGCTAATTCTTGAACCGTAAGTCCTAGACGCTCGATCTTGGCGGCATTCGTCTCAGCGCCACGCAATTAGTATAGGAGCACTGTGTTTGACTTCTCTGGATGTTTCCCAGGCGAGTTATTGACAAGTAAATCCTAGACGCTCGATCTTGGTTATTTTCGCTTTCGCGGCTGGCAGTAAAAGAACCATGTTTCTGTGAATAACTCCTGAACCGTAAGTCCTAGACGCTCGCTCTTGGCTGCATTCGATTCAGCTCGTGGCAGCCAGTCTAAAAAACACTATCTTGGACTTCTCTGCATGTTTCCCAGGCGAGAAATTGGCAGCATGTTCAGAACCATGTTTCTGTGAATAACTCCTGAACCGTAAGTCCTAGACGCTCGCTCTTGGCTGCATTCGATTCAGCTCGTGGCAGCCAGTCTAAAAAACACTATCTCGGACTTCTCTGCATGTTTCCCAGGCGAGCAATTGGCAGCATGTTCAGAACCATATTTCTGTGAATAACTCCTGAACCGTAAGTCCTAGACGCTCGCTCTTGGCTGCATTCGATTCAGCTCGTGGCAGCCAGTCTAAAAAACACTATCTTGGACTTCTCTGCATGTTTCCCAGGCGAGAAATTGGCAGCATGTTCAGAACCATGTTTCTGTGAATAACTCCTGAACCGTAAGTCCTAGACGCTCGATCTTGGCGGCATTCGTCTCAGCGCCTGGCAATTAGTATAGGAGCACTGTGTTTGACTTCTCTGGATGTTTCCCAGGCGAGTTATTGACAAGTAAATCCTAGACGCTCGATCTTGGTTATTTTCGCTTTCGCGGCTGGCAGTAAAAGAACCATGTTTCTGTGAATAACTCCTGAACCGTAAGTCCTAGACGCTCGCTCTTGGCTGCATTCGATTCAGCTCGTGGCAGCCAGTCTAAAAAACACTATCTTGGACTTCTCTGCATGTTTCCCAGGCGAGCAATTGGCAGCATGTTCAGAACCATGTTTCTGTGAATAACTCCTGAACCGTAAGTCCTAGACGCTCGCTCTTGGCTGCATTCGATTCAGCTCGTGGCAGCCAGTCTAAAAAACACTATCTTGGACTTCTCTGCATGTTCCTAAGGCAAATGTTTCTAAAGCTAATTCTTGAACCGTAAGTCCTAGACGCTCGATCTTGGCGGCATTCGTCTCAGCGCCAGGCAATTAGTATAGGAGCACTGTGTTTGACTTCTCTGGATGTTTCCCAGGCGAGTTATTGACAAGTAAATCCTAGACGCTCGATCTTGGTTATTTTCGCTTTCGCGGCTGGCAGTAAAAGAACCATGTTTCTGTGAATAACTCCTGAACCGTAAGTCCTAGACGCTCGCTCTTGGCTGCATTCGATTCAGCTCGTGGCAGCCAGTCTAAAAAACACTATCTTGGACTTCTCTGCATGTTTCCCAGGCGAGAAATTGGCAGCATGTTCAGAACCATGTTTCTGTGAATAACTCCTGAACCGTAAGTCCTAGACGCTCGCTCTTGGCTGCATTCGATTCAGCTCGTGGCAGCCAGTCTAAAAAACACTATCTTGGACTTCTCTGCATGTTTCCCAGGCGAGCAATTGGCAGCATGTTCAGAACCATGTTTCTGTGAATAACTCCTGAACCGTAAGTCCTAGACGCTCGCTCTTGGCTGCATTCGATTCAGCTCGTGGCAGCCAGTCTAAAAAACACTATCTTGGACTTCTCTGCATGTTCCTAAGGCAAATGTTTCTAAAGCTAATTCTTGAACCGTAAGTCCTAGACGCTCGATCTTGGCGGCATTCGTCTCAGCGCCAGGCAATTAGTATAGGAGCACTGTGTTTGACTTCTCTGGATGTTTCCCAGGCGAGTTATTGACAAGTAAATCCTAGACGCTCGATCTTGGTTATTTTCGCTTTCGCGGCTGGCAGTAAAAGAACCATGTTTCTGTGAATAACTCCTGAACCGTAAGTCCTAGACGCTCGCTCTTGGCTGCATTCGATTCAGCTCGTGGCAGCCAGTCTAAAAAACACTATCTTGGACTTCTCTGCATGTTTCCCAGGCGAGCAATTGGCAGCATGTTCAGAACCATGTTTCTGTGAATAACTCCTGAACCGTAAGTCCTAGACGCTCGCTCTTGGCTGCATTCGATTCAGCTCGTGGCAGCCAGTCTAAAAAACACTATCTTGGACTTCTCTGCATGTTCCTAAGGCAAATGTTTCTAAAGCTAATTCTTGAACCGTAAGTCCTAGACGCTCGATCTTGGCGGCATTCGTCTCAGCGCCAGGCAATTAGTATAGGAGCACTGTGTTTGACTTCTCTGGATGTTTCCCAGGCGAGTTATTGACAAGTAAATCCTAGACGCTCGATCTTGGTTATTTTCGCTTTCGCGGCTGGCAGTAAAAGAACCATGTTTCTGTGAATAACTCCTGAACCGTAAGTCCTAGACGCTCGCTCTTGGCTGCATTCGATTCAGCTCGTGGCAGCCAGTCTAAAAAACACTATCTTGGACTTCTCTGCTTGTTTCCCAGGCGAGCAATTGGCAGCATGTTCAGAACCATGTTTCTGTGAATAACTCCTGAACCGTAAGTCCTAGACGCTCGCTCTTGGCTGCATTCGATTCAGCTCGTGGCAGCCAGTCTAAAAAACACTATCTTGGACTTCTCTGCATGTTTCCCAGGCGAGCAATTGGCAGCATGTTCAGAACCATGTTTCTGTGAATAACTCCTGAACCGTAAGTCCTAGACGCTCGCTCTTGGCTGCATTCGATTCAGCTCGTGGCAGCCAGTCTAAAAAACACTATCTTGGACTTCTCTGCATGTTTCCCAGGCGAGCAATTGGCAGCATGTTCAGAACCATGTTTCTGTGAATAACTCCTGAACCGTAAGTCCTAGACGCTCGCTCTTGGCTGCATTCGATTCAGCTCGTGGCAGCCAGTCTAAAAAACACTATCTTGGACTTCTCTGCATGTTCCTAAGGCAAATGTTTCTAAAGCTAATTCTTGAACCGTAAGTCCTAGACGCTCGATCTTGGCGGCATTCGTCTCAGCGCCACGCAATTAGTATAGGAGCACTGTGTTTGACTTCTCTGGATGTTTCCCAGGCGAGTTATTGACAAGTAAATCCTAGACGCTCGATCTTGGTTATTTTCACTTTCGCGGCTGGCAGTAAAAGAACCATGTTTCTGTGAATAACTCCTGAACCGTAAGTCCTAGACGCTCGCTCTTGGCTGCATTCGATTCAGCTCGTGGCAGCCAGTCTAAAAAACACTATCTTGGACTTCTCTGCATGTTTCCCAGGCGAGAAATTGGCAGCATGTTCAGAACCATGTTTCTGTGAATAACTCCTGAACCGTAAGTCCTAGACGCTCGCTCTTGGCTGCATTCGATTCAGCTCGTGGCAGCCAGTCTAAAAAACACTATCTCGGACTTCTCTGCATGTTTCCCAGGCGAGCAATTGGCAGCATGTTCAGAACCATATTTCTGTGAATAACTCCTGAACCGTAAGTCCTAGACGCTCGCTCTTGGCTGCATTCGATTCAGCTCGTGGCAGCCAGTCTAAAAAACACTATCTTGGACTTCTCTGCATGTTTCCCAGGCGAGAAATTGGCAGCATGTTCAGAACCATGTTTCTGTGAATAACTCCTGAACCGTAAGTCCTAGACGCTCGCTCTTGGCTGCATTCGATTCAGCTCGTGGCAGCCAGTCTAAAAAACACTATCTTGGACTTCTCTGCATGTTTCCCAGGCGAGCAATTGGCAGCATGTTCAGAACCATGTTTCTGTGAATAACTCCTGAACCGTAAGTCCTAGACGCTCGCTCTTGGCTGCATTCGATTCAGCTCGTGGCAGCCAGTCTAAAAAACTCTATCTTGGACTTCTCTGCATGTTTCCCAGGCGAGCAATTGGCAGCATGTTCAGAACCATGTTTCTGTGAATAACTCCTGAACCGTAAGTCCTAGACGCTCGCTCTTGGCTGCATTCGATTCAGCTCGTGGCAGCCAGTCTAAAAAACACTATCTTGGACTTCTCTGCATGTTCCTAAGGCAAATGTTTCTAAAGCTAATTCTTGAACCGTAAGTCCTAGACGCTCGATCTTGGCGGCATTCGTCTCAGCGCCACGCAATTAGTATAGGAGCACTGTGTTTGACTTCTCTGGATGTTTCCCAGGCGAGTTATTGACAAGTAAATCCTAGACGCTCGATCTTGGTTATTTTCGCTTTCGCGGCTGGCAGTAAAAGAACCATGTTTCTGTGAATAACTCCTGAACCGTAAGTCCTAGACGCTCGCTCTTGGCTGCATTCGATTCAGCTCGTGGCAGCCAGTCTAAAAAACACTATCTTGGACTTCTCTGCATGTTTCCCAGGCGAGAAATTGGCAGCATGTTCAGAACCATGTTTCTGTGAATAACTCCTGAACCGTAAGTCCTAGACGCTCGCTCTTGGCTGCATTCGATTCAGCTCGTGGCAGCCAGTCTAAAAAACACTATCTCGGACTTCTCTGCATGTTTCCCAGGCGAGCAATTGGCAGCATGTTCAGAACCATATTTCTGTGAATAACTCCTGAACCGTAAGTCCTAGACGCTCGCTCTTGGCTGCATTCGATTCAGCTCGTGGCAGCCAGTCTAAAAAACACTATCTTGGACTTCTCTGCATGTTTCCCAGGCGAGAAATTGGCAGCATGTTCAGAACCATGTTTCTGTGAATAACTCCTGAACCGTAAGTCCTAGACGCTCGATCTTGGCGGCATTCGTCTCAGCGCCTGGCAATTAGTATAGGAGCACTGTGTTTGACTTCTCTGGATGTTTCCCAGGCGAGTTATTGACAAGTAAATCCTAGACGCTCGATCTTGGTTATTTTCGCTTTCGCGGCTGGCAGTAAAAGAACCATGTTTCTGTGAATAACTCCTGAACCGTAAGTCCTAGACGCTCGCTCTTGGCTGCATTCGATTCAGCTCGTGGCAGCCAGTCTGAAAAACACTATCTTGGACTTCTCTGCATGTTTCCCAGGCGAGCAATTGGCAGCATGTTCAGAACCATGTTTCTGTGAATAACTCCTGAACCGTAAGTCCTAGACGCTCGCTCTTGGCTGCATTCGATTCAGCTCGTGGCAGCCAGTCTAAAAAACTCTATCTTGGACTTCTCTGCATGTTTCCCAGGCGAGCAATTGGCAGCATGTTCAGAACCATGTTTCTGTGAATAACTCCTGAACCGTAAGTCCTAGACGCTCGCTCTTGGCTGCATTCGATTCAGCTCGTGGCAGCCAGTCTAAAAAACACTATCTTGGACTTCTCTGCATGTTCCTAAGGCAAATGTTTCTAAAGCTAATTCTTGAACCGTAAGTCCTAGACGCTCGATCTTGGCGGCATTCGTCTCAGCGCCACGCAATTAGTATAGGAGCACTGTGTTTGACTTCTCTGGATGTTTCCCAGGCGAGTTATTGACAAGTAAATCCTAGACGCTCGATCTTGGTTATTTTCGCTTTCGCGGCTGGCAGTAAAAGAACCATGTTTCTGTGAATAACTCCTGAACCGTAAGTCCTAGACGCTCGCTCTTGGCTGCATTCGATTCAGCTCGTGGCAGCCAGTCTAAAAAACACTATCTTGGACTTCTCTGCATGTTTCCCAGGCGAGAAATTGGCAGCATGTTCAGAACCATGTTTCTGTGAATAACTCCTGAACCGTAAGTCCTAGACGCTCGCTCTTGGCTGCATTCGATTCAGCTCGTGGCAGCCAGTCTAAAAAACACTATCTCGGACTTCTCTGCATGTTTCCCAGGCGAGCAATTGGCAGCATGTTCAGAACCATATTTCTGTGAATAACTCCTGAACCGTAAGTCCTAGACGCTCGCTCTTGGCTGCATTCGATTCAGCTCGTGGCAGCCAGTCTAAAAAACACTATCTTGGACTTCTCTGCATGTTTCCCAGGCGAGAAATTGGCAGCATGTTCAGAACCATGTTTCTGTGAATAACTCCTGAACCGTAAGTCCTAGACGCTCGATCTTGGCGGCATTCGTCTCAGCGCCTGGCAATTAGTATAGGAGCACTGTGTTTGACTTCTCTGGATGTTTCCCAGGCGAGTTATTGACAAGTAAATCCTAGACGCTCGATCTTGGTTATTTTCGCTTTCGCGGCTGGCAGTAAAAGAACCATGTTTCTGTGAATAACTCCTGAACCGTAAGTCCTAGACGCTCGCTCTTGGCTGCATTCGATTCAGCTCGTGGCAGCCAGTCTAAAAAACACTATCTTGGACTTCTCTGCATGTTTCCCAGGCGAGCAATTGGCAGCATGTTCAGAACCATGTTTCTGTGAATAACTCCTGAACCGTAAGTCCTAGACGCTCGCTCTTGGCTGCATTCGATTCAGCTCGTGGCAGCCAGTCTAAAAAACACTATCTTGGACTTCTCTGCATGTTTCCCAGGCGAGAAATTGGCAGCATGTTCAGAACCATGTTTCTGTGAATAACTCCTGAACCGTAAGTCCTAGACGCTCGCTCTTGGCTGCATTCGATTCAGCTCGTGGCAGCCAGTCTAAAAAACACTATCTTGGACTTCTCTGCATGTTTCCCAGACGAGAAATTGGCAGCATGTTCAGAACCATGTTTCTGTGAATAACTCCTGAACCGTAAGTCCTAGACGCTCGATCTTGGCGGCATTCGTCTCAGCGCCTGGCAATTAGTATAGGAGCACTGTGTTTGACTTCTCTGGATGTTTCCCAGGCGAGTTATTGACAAGTAAATCCTAGACGCTCGATCTTGGTTATTTTCGCTTTCGCGGCTGGCAGTAAAAAAACCATGTTTCTGTGAATAACTCCTGAACCGTAAGTCCTAGACGCTCGCTCTTGGCTGCATTCGATTCAGCTCGTGGCAGCCAGTCTAAAAAACACTATCTTGGACTTCTCTGCATGTTTCCCAGGCGAGAAATTGGCAGCATGTTCAGAACCATGTTTCTGTGAATAACTCCTGAACCGTAAGTCCTAGACGCTCGCTCTTAGCTGCATTCGATTCAGCTCGTGGCAGCCAGTCTAAAAAACACTATCTTGGACTTCTCTGCATGTTTCCCAGGCGAGAAATTGGCAGCATGTTCAGAACCATGTTTCTGTGAATAACTCCTGAAGCGTAAGTCCTAGACGCTCGCTCTTGGCTGCATTCGATTCAGCTCGTGGCAGCCAGTCTAAAAAACACTATCTTGGACTTCTCTGCATGTTTCCCAGACGAGAAATTGGCAGCATGTTCAGAACCATGTTTCTGTGAATAACTCCTGAACCGTAAGTCCTAGACGCTCGATCTTGGCGGCATTCGTCTCAGCGCCTGGCAATTAGTATAGGAGCACTGTGTTTGACTTCTCTGGATGTTTCCCAGGCGAGTTATTGACAAGTAAATCCTAGACGCTCGATCTTGGTTATTTTCGCTTTCGCGGCTGGCAGTAAAAAAACCATGTTTCTGTGAATAACTCCTGAACCGTAAGTCCTAGACGCTCGCTCTTGGCTGCATTCGATTCAGCTCGTGGCAGCCAGTCTAAAAAACACTATCTTGGACTTCTCTGCATGTTTCCCAGACGAGAAATTGGCAGCATGTTCAGAACCATGTTTCTGTGAATAACTCCTGAACCGTAAGTCCTAGACGCTCGATCTTGGCGGCATTCGTCTCAGCGCCTGGCAATTAGTATAGGAGCACTGTGTTTGACTTCTCTGGATGTTTCCCAGGCGAGTTATTGACAAGTAAATCCTAGACGCTCGATCTTGGTTATTTTCGCTTTCGCGGCTGGCAGTAAAAAAACCATGTTTCTGTGAATAACTCCTGAACCGTAAGTCCTAGACGCTCGCTCTTGGCTGCATTCGATTCAGCTCGTGGCAGCCAGTCTAAAAAACACTATCTTGGACTTCTCTGCATGTTTCCCAGGCGAGCAATTGGCAGCATGTTCAGAACCATGTTTCTGTGAATAACTCCTGAACCGTAAGTCCTAGACGCTCGCTCTTGGCTGCATTCGATTCAGCTCGTGGCAGCCAGTCTAAAAAACACTATCTTGGACTTCTCTGCATGTTCCTAAGGCAAATGTTTCTAAAGCTAATTCTTGAACCGTAAGTCCTAGACGCTCGATCTTGGCGGCATTCGTCTCAGCGCCAGGCAATTAGTATAGGAGCACTGTGTTTGACTTCTCTGGATGTTTCCCAGGCGAGTTATTGACAAGTAAATCCTAGACGCTCGATCTTGGTTATTTTCGCTTTCGCGGCTGGCAGTAAAAGAACCATGTTTCTGTGAATAACTCCTGAACCGTAAGTCCTAGACGCTCGCTCTTGGCTGCATTCGATTCAGCTCGTGGCAGCCAGTCTAAAAAACACTATCTTGGACTTCTCTGCATGTTTCCCAGGCGAGCAATTGGCAGCATGTTCAGAACCATGTTTCTGTGAATAACTCCTGAACCGTAAGTCCTAGACGCTCGCTCTTGGCTGCATTCGATTCAGCTCGTGGCAGCCAGTCTAAAAAACACTATCTTGGACTTCTCTGCATGTTTCCCAGGCGAGAAATTGGCAGCATGTTCAGAACCATGTTTCTGTGAATAACTCCTGAACCGTAAGTCCTAGACGCTCGATCTTGGCGGCATTCGTCTCAGCGCCTGGCAATTAGTATAGGAGCACTGTGTTTGACTTCTCTGGATGTTTCCCAGGCGAGTTATTGACAAGTAAATCCTAGACGCTCGATCTTGGTTATTTTCGCTTTCGCGGCTGGCAGTAAAAGAACCATGTTTCTGTGAATAACTCCTGAACCGTAAGTCCTAGACGCTCGCTCTTGGCTGCATTCGATTCAGCTCGTGGCAGCCAGTCTAAAAAACACTATCTTGGACTTCTCTGCATGTTTCCCAGACGAGAAATTGGCAGCATGTTCAGAACCATGTTTCTGTGAATAACTCCTGAACCGTAAGTCCTAGACGCTCGATCTTGGCGGCATTCGTCTCAGCGCCTGGCAATTAGTATAGGAGCACTGTGTTTGACTTCTCTGGATGTTTCCCAGGCGAGTTATTGACAAGTAAATCCTAGACGCTCGATCTTGGTTATTTTCGCTTTCGCGGCTGGCAGTAAAAAAACCATGTTTCTGTGAATAACTCCTGAACCGTAAGTCCTAGACGCTCGCTCTTGGCTGCATTCGATTCAGCTCGTGGCAGCCAGTCTAAAAAACACTATCTTGGACTTCTCTGCATGTTTCCCAGGCGAGAAATTGGCAGCATGTTCAGAACCATGTTTCTGTGAATAACTCCTGAACCGTAAGTCCTAGACGCTCGCTCTTAGCTGCATTCGATTCAGCTCGTGGCAGCCAGTCTAAAAAACACTATCTTGGACTTCTCTGCATGTTTCCCAGACGAGAAATTGGCAGCATGTTCAGAACCATGTTTCTGTGAATAACTCCTGAACCGTAAGTCCTAGACGCTCGATCTTGGCGGCATTCGTCTCAGCGCCTGGCAATTAGTATAGGAGCACTGTGTTTGACTTCTCTGGATGTTTCCCAGGCGAGTTATTGACAAGTAAATCCTAGACGCTCGATCTTGGTTATTTTCGCTTTCGCGGCTGGCAGTAAAAAAACCATGTTTCTGTGAATAACTCCTGAACCGTAAGTCCTAGACGCTCGCTCTTGGCTGCATTCGATTCAGCTCGTGGCAGCCAGTCTAAAAAACACTATCTTGGACTTCTCTGCATGTTTCCCAGGCGAGCAATTGGCAGCATGTTCAGAACCATGTTTCTGTGAATAACTCCTGAACCGTAAGTCCTAGACGCTCGCTCTTGGCTGCATTCGATTCAGCTCGTGGCAGCCAGTCTAAAAAACACTATCTTGGACTTCTCTGCATGTTCCTAAGGCAAATGTTTCTAAAGCTAATTCTTGAACCGTAAGTCCTAGACGCTCGATCTTGGCGGCATTCGTCTCAGCGCCAGGCAATTAGTATAGGAGCACTGTGTTTGACTTCTCTGGATGTTTCCCAGGCGAGGTATTGACAAGTAAATCCTAGACGCTCGATCTTGGTTATTTTCGCTTTCGCGGCTGGCAGTAAAAGAACCATGTTTCTGTGAATAACTCCTGAACCGTAAGTCCTAGACGCTCGCTCTTGGCTGCATTCGATTCAGCTCGTGGCAGCCAGTCTAAAAAACACTATCTTGGACTTCTCTGCATGTTTCCCAGGCGAGCAATTGGCAGCATGTTCAGAACCATGTTTCTGTGAATAACTCCTGAACCGTAAGTCCTAGACGCTCGCTCTTGGCTGCATTCGATTCAGCTCGTGGCAGCCAGTGTAAAAAACACTATCTTGGACTTCTCTGCATGTTTCCCAGGCGAGAAATTGGCAGCATGTTCAGAACCATGTTTCTGTGAATAACTCCTGAACCGTAAGTCCTAGACGCTCGATCTTGGCGGCATTCGTCTCAGCGCCTGGCAATTAGTATAGGAGCACTGTGTTTGACTTCTCTGGATGTTTCCCAGGCGAGTTATTGACAAGTAAATCCTAGACGCTCGATCTTGGTTATTTTCGCTTTCGCGGCTGGCAGTAAAAGAACCATGTTTCTGTGAATAACTCCTGAACCGTAAGTCCTAGACGCTCGCTCTTGGCTGCATTCGATTCAGCTCGTGGCAGCCAGTCTAAAAAACACTATCTTGGACTTCTCTGCATGTTTCCCAGACGAGAAATTGGCAGCATGTTCAGAACCATGTTTCTGTGAATAACTCCTGAACCGTAAGTCCTAGACGCTCGATCTTGGCGGCATTCGTCTCAGCGCCTGGCAATTAGTATAGGAGCACTGTGTTTGACTTCTCTGGATGTTTCCCAGGCGAGTTATTGACAAGTAAATCCTAGACGCTCGATCTTGGTTATTTTCGCTTTCGCGGCTGGCAGTAAAAGAACCATGTTTCTGTGAATAACTCCTGAACCGTAAGTCCTAGACGCTCGCTCTTGGCTGCATTCGATTCAGCTCGTGGCAGCCAGTCTAAAAAACACTATCTTGGACTTCTCTGCATGTTTCCCAGGCGAGCAATTGGCAGCATGTTCAGAACCATGTTTCTGTGAATAACTCCTGAACCGTAAGTCCTAGACGCTCGCTCTTGGCTGCATTCGATTCAGCTCGTGGCAGCCAGTCTAAAAAACACTATCTTGGACTTCTCTGCATGTTTCCCAGGCGAGAAATTGGCAGCATGTTCAGAACCATGTTTCTGTGAATAACTCCTGAACCGTAAGTCCTAGACGCTCGCTCTTGGCTGCATTCGATTCAGCTCGTGGCAGCCAGTCTAAAAAACACTATCTTGGACTTCTCTGCATGTTTCCCAGGCGAGCAATTGGCAGCATGTTCAGAACCATGTTTCTGTGAATAACTCCTGAACCGTAAGTCCTAGACGCTCGATCTTGGCGGCATTCGTCTCAGCGCCTGGCAATTAGTATAGGAGCACTGTGTTTGACTTCTCTGGATGTTTCCCAGGCGAGTTATTGACAAGTAAATCCTAGACGCTCGATCTTGGTTATTTTCGCTTTCGCGGCTGGCAGTAAAAGAACCATGTTTCTGTGAATAACTCCTGAACCGTAAGTCCTAGACGCTCGCTCTTGGCTGCATTCGATTCAGCTCGTGGCAGCCAGTCTAAAAAACACTATCTTGGACTTCTCTGCTTGTTTCCCAGGCGAGCAATTGGCAGCATGTTCAGAACCATGTTTCTGTGAATAACTCCTGAACCGTAAGTCCTAGACGCTCGCTCTTGGCTGCATTCGATTCAGCTCGTGGCAGCCAGTCTAAAAAACACTATCTTGGACTTCTCTGCATGTTTCCCAGGCGAGCAATTGGCAGCATGTTCAGAACCATGTTTCTGTGAATAACTCCTGAACCGTAAGTCCTAGACGCTCGCTCTTGGCTGCATTCGATTCAGCTCGTGGCAGCCAGTCTAAAAAACACTATCTTGGACTTCTCTGCATGTTTCCCAGGCGAGCAATTGGCAGCATGTTCAGAACCATGTTTCTGTGAATAACTCCTGAACCGTAAGTCCTAGACGCTCGCTCTTGGCTGCATTCGATTCAGCTCGTGGCAGCCAGTCTAAAAAACACTATCTTGGACTTCTCTGCATGTTCCTAAGGCAAATGTTTCTAAAGCTAATTCTTGAACCGTAAGTCCTAGACGCTCGATCTTGGCGGCATTCGTCTCAGCGCCACGCAATTAGTATAGGAGCACTGTGTTTGACTTCTCTGGATGTTTCCCAGGCGAGTTATTGACAAGTAAATCCTAGACGCTCGATCTTGGTTATTTTCGCTTTCGCGGCTGGCAGTAAAAGAACCATGTTTCTGTGAATAACTCCTGAACCGTAAGTCCTAGACGCTCGCTCTTGGCTGCATTCGATTCAGCTCGTGGCAGCCAGTCTAAAAAACACTATCTTGGACTTCTCTGCATGTTTCCCAGGCGAGAAATTGGCAGCATGTTCAGAACCATGTTTCTGTGAATAACTCCTGAACCGTAAGTCCTAGACGCTCGCTCTTGGCTGCATTCGATTCAGCTCGTGGCAGCCAGTCTAAAAAACACTATCTCGGACTTCTCTGCATGTTTCCCAGGCGAGCAATTGGCAGCATGTTCAGAACCATATTTCTGTGAATAACTCCTGAACCGTAAGTCCTAGACGCTCGCTCTTGGCTGCATTCGATTCAGCTCGTGGCAGCCAGTCTAAAAAACACTATCTTGGACTTCTCTGCATGTTTCCCAGGCGAGAAATTGGCAGCATGTTCAGAACCATGTTTCTGTGAATAACTCCTGAACCGTAAGTCCTAGACGCTCGATCTTGGCGGCATTCGTCTCAGCGCCTGGCAATTAGTATAGGAGCACTGTGTTTGACTTCTCTGGATGTTTCCCAGGCGAGTTATTGACAAGTAAATCCTAGACGCTCGATCTTGGTTATTTTCGCTTTCGCGGCTGGCAGTAAAAGAACCATGTTTCTGTGAATAACTCCTGAACCGTAAGTCCTAGACGCTCGCTCTTGGCTGCATTCGATTCAGCTCGTGGCAGCCAGTCTAAAAAACACTATCTTGGACTTCTCTGCATGTTTCCCAGGCGAGCAATTGGCAGCATGTTCAGAACCATGTTTCTGTGAATAACTCCTGAACCGTAAGTCCTAGACGCTCGCTCTTGGCTGCATTCGATTCAGCTCGTGGCAGCCAGTCTAAAAAACACTATCTTGGACTTCTCTGCATGTTCCTAAGGCAAATGTTTCTAAAGCTAATTCTTGAACCGTAAGTCCTAGACGCTCGATCTTGGCGGCATTCGTCTCAGCGCCAGGCAATTAGTATAGGAGCACTGTGTTTGACTTCTCTGGATGTTTCCCAGGCGAGTTATTGACAAGTAAATCCTAGACGCTCGATCTTGGTTATTTTCGCTTTCGCGGCTGGCAGTAAAAGAACCATGTTTCTGTGAATAACTCCTGAACCGTAAGTCCTAGACGCTCGCTCTTGGCTGCATTCGATTCAGCTCGTGGCAGCCAGTCTAAAAAACACTATCTTGGACTTCTCTGCATGTTTCCCAGGCGAGAAATTGGCAGCATGTTCAGAACCATGTTTCTGTGAATAACTCCTGAACCGTAAGTCCTAGACGCTCGCTCTTGGCTGCATTCGATTCAGCTCGTGGCAGCCAGTCTAAAAAACACTATCTTGGACTTCTCTGCATGTTTCCCAGGCGAGCAATTGGCAGCATGTTCAGAACCATGTTTCTGTGAATAACTCCTGAACCGTAAGTCCTAGACGCTCGCTCTTGGCTGCATTCGATTCAGCTCGTGGCAGCCAGTCTAAAAAACACTATCTTGGACTTCTCTGCATGTTCCTAAGGCAAATGTTTCTAAAGCTAATTCTTGAACCGTAAGTCCTAGACGCTCGATCTTGGCGGCATTCGTCTCAGCGCCAGGCAATTAGTATAGGAGCACTGTGTTTGACTTCTCTGGATGTTTCCCAGGCGAGTTATTGACAAGTAAATCCTAGACGCTCGATCTTGGTTATTTTCGCTTTCGCGGCTGGCAGTAAAAGAACCATGTTTCTGTGAATAACTCCTGAACCGTAAGTCCTAGACGCTCGCTCTTGGCTGCATTCGATTCAGCTCGTGGCAGCCAGTCTAAAAAACACTATCTTGGACTTCTCTGCATGTTTCCCAGGCGAGAAATTGGCAGCATGTTCAGAACCATGTTTCTGTGAATAACTCCTGAACCGTAAGTCCTAGACGCTCGCTCTTGGCTGCATTCGATTCAGCTCGTGGCAGCCAGTCTAAAAAACACTATCTTGGACTTCTCTGCATGTTTCCCAGGCGAGCAATTGGCAGCATGTTCAGAACCATGTTTCTGTGAATAACTCCTGAACCGTAAGTCCTAGACGCTCGCTCTTGGCTGCATTCGATTCAGCTCGTGGCAGCCAGTCTAAAAAACACTATCTTGGACTTCTCTGCATGTTTCCCAGGCGAGCAATTGGCAGCATGTTCAGAACCATGTTTCTGTGAATAACTCCTGAACCGTAAGTCCTAGACGCTCGCTCTTGGCTGCATTCGATTCAGCTCGTGGCAGCCAGTCTAAAAAACACTATCTTGGACTTCTCTGCATGTTCCTAAGGCAAATGTTTCTAAAGCTAATTCTTGAACCGTAAGTCCTAGACGCTCGATCTTGGCGGCATTCGTCTCAGCGCCAGGCAATTAGTATAGGAGCACTGTGTTTGACTTCTCTGGATGTTTCCCAGGCGAGTTATTGACAAGTAAATCCTAGACGCTCGATCTTGGTTATTTTCGCTTTCGCGGCTGGCAGTAAAAGAACCATGTTTCTGTGAATAACTCCTGAACCGTAAGTCCTAGACGCTCGCTCTTGGCTGCATTCGATTCAGCTCGTGGCAGCCAGTCTAAAAAACACTATCTTGGACTTCTCTGCATGTTTCCCAGGCGAGCAATTGGCAGCATGTTCAGAACCATGTTTCTGTGAATAACTCCTGAACCGTAAGTCCTAGACGCTCGATCTTGGCGGCATTCGTCTCAGCGCCTGGCAATTAGTATAGGAGCACTGTGTTTGACTTCTCTGGATGTTTCCCAGGCGAGTTATTGACAAGTAAATCCTAGACGCTCGATCTTGGTTATTTTCGCTTTCGCGGCTGGCAGTAAAAAAACCATGTTTCTGTGAATAACTCCTGAACCGTAAGTCCTAGACGCTCGCTCTTGGCTGCATTCGATTCAGCTCGTGGCAGCCAGTCTAAAAAACACTATCTTGGACTTCTCTGCATGTTTCCCAGGCGAGCAATTGGCAGCATGTTCAGAACCATGTTTCTGTGAATAACTCCTGAACCGTAAGTCCTAGACGCTCGCTCTTGGCTGCATTCGATTCAGCTCGTGGCAGCCAGTCTAAAAAACACTATCTTGGACTTCTCTGCATGTTTCCCAGGCGAGCAATTGGCAGCATGTTCAGAACCATGTTTCTGTGAATAACTCCTGAACCGTAAGTCCTAGACGCTCGATCTTGGCGGCATTCGTCTCAGCGCCTGGCAATTAGTATAGGAGCACTGTGTTTGACTTCTCTGGATGTTTCCCAGGCGAGTTATTGACAAGTAAATCCTAGACGCTCGATCTTGGTTATTTTCGCTTTCGCGGCTGGCAGTAAAAAAACCATGTTTCTGTGAATAACTCCTGAACCGTAAGTCCTAGACGCTCGCTCTTGGCTGCATTCGATTCAGCTCGTGGCAGCCAGTCTAAAAAACACTATCTTGGACTTCTCTGCATGTTTCCCAGGCGAGCAATTGGCAGCATGTTCAGAACCATGTTTCTGTGAATAACTCCTGAACCGTAAGTCCTAGACGCTCGCTCTTGGCTGCATTCGATTCAGCTCGTGGCAGCCAGTCTAAAAAACACTATCTTGGACTTCTCTGCATGTTTCCCAGGCGAGAAATTGGCAGCATGTTCAGAACCATGTTTCTGTGAATAACTCCTGAACCGTAAGTCCTAGACGCTCGCTCTTGGCTGCATTCGATTCAGCTCGTGGCAGCCAGTCTAAAAAACACTATCTTGGACTTCTCTGCATGTTTCCCAGGCGAGAAATTGGCAGCATGTTCAGAACCATGTTTCTGTGAATAACTCCTGAACCGTAAGTCCTAGACGCTCGATCTTGGCGGCATTCGTCTCAGCGCCTGGCAATTAGTATAGGAGCACTGTGTTTGACTTCTCTGGATGTTTCCCAGGCGAGTTATTGACAAGTAAATCCTAGACGCTCGATCTTGGTTATTTTCGCTTTCGCGGCTGGCAGTAAAAGAACCATGTTTCTGTGAATAACTCCTGAACCGTAAGTCCTAGACGCTCGCTCTTGGCTGCATTCGATTCAGCTCGTGGCAGCCAGTCTAAAAAACACTATCTTGGACTTCTCTGCATGTTTCCCAGGCGAGCAATTGGCAGCATGTTCAGAACCATGTTTCTGTGAATAACTCCTGAACCGTAAGTCCTAGACGCTCGCTCTTGGCTGCATTCGATTCAGCTCGTGGCAGCCAGTCTAAAAAACACTATCTTGGACTTCTCTGCATGTTTCCCAGGCGAGCAATTGGCAGCATGTTCAGAACCATGTTTCTGTGAATAACTCCTGAACCGTAAGTCCTAGACGCTCGATCTTGGCGGCATTCGTCTCAGCGCCTGGCAATTAGTATAGGAGCACTGTGTTTGACTTCTCTGGATGTTTCCCAGGCGAGTTATTGACAAGTAAATCCTAGACGCTCGATCTTGGTTATTTTCGCTTTCGCGGCTGGCAGTAAAAAAACCATGTTTCTGTGAATAACTCCTGAACCGTAAGTCCTAGACGCTCGCTCTTGGCTGCATTCGATTCAGCTCGTGGCAGCCAGTCTAAAAAACACTATCTTGGACTTCTCTGCATGTTTCCCAGGCGAGCAATTGGCAGCATGTTCAGAACCATGTTTCTGTGAATAACTCCTGAACCGTAAGTCCTAGACGCTCGCTCTTGGCTGCATTCGATTCAGCTCGTGGCAGCCAGTCTAAAAAACACTATCTTGGACTTCTCTGCATGTTTCCCAGGCGAGAAATTGGCAGCATGTTCAGAACCATGTTTCTGTGAATAACTCCTGAACCGTAAGTCCTAGACGCTCGCTCTTGGCTGCATTCGATTCAGCTCGTGGCAGCCAGTCTAAAAAACACTATCTTGGACTTCTCTGCATGTTTCCCAGGCGAGCAATTGGCAGCATGTTCAGAACCATGTTTCTGTGAATAACTCCTGAACCGTAAGTCCTAGACGCTCGCTCTTGGCTGCATTCGATTCAGCTCGTGGCAGCCAGTCTAAAAAACACTATCTTGGACTTCTCTGCATGTTTCCCAGGCGAGCAATTGGCAGCATGTTCAGAACCATGTTTCTGTGAATAACTCCTGAACCGTAAGTCCTAGACGCTCGCTCTTGGCTGCATTCGATTCAGCTCGTGGCAGCCAGTCTAAAAAACACTATCTTGGACTTCTCTGCATGTTCCTAAGGCAAATGTTTCTAAAGCTAATTCTTGAACCGTAAGTCCTAGACGCTCGATCTTGGCGGCATTCGTCTCAGCGCCAGGCAATTAGTATAGGAGCACTGTGTTTGACTTCTCTGGATGTTTCCCAGGCGAGTTATTGACAAGTAAATCCTAGACGCTCGATCTTGGTTATTTTCGCTTTCGCGGCTGGCAGTAAAAGAACCATGTTTCTGTGAATAACTCCTGAACCGTAAGTCCTAGACGCTCGCTCTTGGCTGCATTCGATTCAGCTCGTGGCAGCCAGTCTAAAAAACACTATCTTGGACTTCTCTGCTTGTTTCCCAGGCGAGCAATTGGCAGCATGTTCAGAACCATGTTTCTGTGAATAACTCCTGAACCGTAAGTCCTAGACGCTCGCTCTTGGCTGCATTCGATTCAGCTCGTGGCAGCCAGTCTAAAAAACACTATCTTGGACTTCTCTGCATGTTTCCCAGGCGAGCAATTGGCAGCATGTTCAGAACCATGTTTCTGTGAATAACTCCTGAACCGTAAGTCCTAGACGCTCGCTCTTGGCTGCATTCGATTCAGCTCGTGGCAGCCAGTCTAAAAAACACTATCTTGGACTTCTCTGCATGTTTCCCAGGCGAGCAATTGGCAGCATGTTCAGAACCATGTTTCTGTGAATAACTCCTGAACCGTAAGTCCTAGACGCTCGCTCTTGGCTGCATTCGATTCAGCTCGTGGCAGCCAGTCTAAAAAACACTATCTTGGACTTCTCTGCATGTTCCTAAGGCAAATGTTTCTAAAGCTAATTCTTGAACCGTAAGTCCTAGACGCTCGATCTTGGCGGCATTCGTCTCAGCGCCACGCAATTAGTATAGGAGCACTGTGTTTGACTTCTCTGGATGTTTCCCAGGCGAGTTATTGACAAGTAAATCCTAGACGCTCGATCTTGGTTATTTTCGCTTTCGCGGCTGGCAGTAAAAGAACCATGTTTCTGTGAATAACTCCTGAACCGTAAGTCCTAGACGCTCGCTCTTGGCTGCATTCGATTCAGCTCGTGGCAGCCAGTCTAAAAAACACTATCTCGGACTTCTCTGCATGTTTCCCAGGCGAGCAATTGGCAGCATGTTCAGAACCATATTTCTGTGAATAACTCCTGAACCGTAAGTCCTAGACGCTCGCTCTTGGCTGCATTCGATTCAGCTCGTGGCAGCCAGTCTAAAAAACACTATCTTGGACTTCTCTGCATGTTTCCCAGGCGAGAAATTGGCAGCATGTTCAGAACCATGTTTCTGTGAATAACTCCTGAACCGTAAGTCCTAGACGCTCGATCTTGGCGGCATTCGTCTCAGCGCCTGGCAATTAGTATAGGAGCACTGTGTTTGACTTCTCTGGATGTTTCCCAGGCGAGTTATTGACAAGTAAATCCTAGACGCTCGATCTTGGTTATTTTCGCTTTCGCGGCTGGCAGTAAAAAAACCATGTTTCTGTGAATAACTCCTGAACCGTAAGTCCTAGACGCTCGCTCTTGGCTGCATTCGATTCAGCTCGTGGCAGCCAGTCTAAAAAACACTATCTTGGACTTCTCTGCATGTTTCCCAGGCGAGCAATTGGCAGCATGTTCAGAACCATGTTTCTGTGAATAACTCCTGAACCGTAAGTCCTAGACGCTCGCTCTTGGCTGCATTCGATTCAGCTCGTGGCAGCCAGTCTAAAAAACACTATCTTGGACTTCTCTGCATGTTTCCCAGGCGAGAAATTGGCAGCATGTTCAGAACCATGTTTCTGTGAATAACTCCTGAACCGTAAGTCCTAGACGCTCGCTCTTGGCTGCATTCGATTCAGCTCGTGGCAGCCAGTCTAAAAAACACTATCTTGGACTTCTCTGCATGTTTCCCAGGCGAGCAATTGGCAGCATGTTCAGAACCATGTTTCTGTGAATAACTCCTGAACCGTAAGTCCTAGACGCTCGCTCTTGGCTGCATTCGATTCAGCTCGTGGCAGCCAGTCTAAAAAACACTATCTTGGACTTCTCTGCATGTTTCCCAGGCGAGCAATTGGCAGCATGTTCAGAACCATGTTTCTGTGAATAACTCCTGAACCGTAAGTCCTAGACGCTCGCTCTTGGCTGCATTCGATTCAGCTCGTGGCAGCCAGTCTAAAAAACACTATCTTGGACTTCTCTGCATGTTCCTCAGGCAAATGTTTCTAAAGCTAATTCTTGAACCGTAAGTCCTAGACGCTCGATCTTGGCGGCATTCGTCTCAGCGCCAGGCAATTAGTATAGGAGCACTGTGTTTGACTTCTCTGGATGTTTCCCAGGCGAGTTATTGACAAGTAAATCCTAGACGCTCGATCTTGGTTATTTTCGCTTTCGCGGCTGGCAGTAAAAGAACCATGTTTCTGTGAATAACTCCTGAACCGTAAGTCCTAGACGCTCGCTCTTGGCTGCATTCGATTCAGCTCGTGGCAGCCAGTCTAAAAAACACTATCTTGGACTTCTCTGCTTGTTTCCCAGGCGAGCAATTGGCAGCATGTTCAGAACCATGTTTCTGTGAATAACTCCTGAACCGTAAGTCCTAGACGCTCGCTCTTGGCTGCATTCGATTCAGCTCGTGGCAGCCAGTCTAAAAAACACTATCTTGGACTTCTCTGCATGTTTCCCAGGCGAGCAATTGGCAGCATGTTCAGAACCATGTTTCTGTGAATAACTCCTGAACCGTAAGTCCTAGACGCTCGCTCTTGGCTGCATTCGATTCAGCTCGTGGCAGCCAGTCTAAAAAACACTATCTTGGACTTCTCTGCATGTTTCCCAGGCGAGCAATTGGCAGCATGTTCAGAACCATGTTTCTGTGAATAACTCCTGAACCGTAAGTCCTAGACGCTCGCTCTTGGCTGCATTCGATTCAGCTCGTGGCAGCCAGTCTAAAAAACACTATCTTGGACTTCTCTGCATGTTCCTAAGGCAAATGTTTCTAAAGCTAATTCTTGAACCGTAAGTCCTAGACGCTCGATCTTGGCGGCATTCGTCTCAGCGCCACGCAATTAGTATAGGAGCACTGTGTTTGACTTCTCTGGATGTTTCCCAGGCGAGTTATTGACAAGTAAATCCTAGACGCTCGATCTTGGTTATTTTCGCTTTCGCGGCTGGCAGTAAAAGAACCATGTTTCTGTGAATAACTCCTGAACCGTAAGTCCTAGACGCTCGCTCTTGGCTGCATTCGATTCAGCTCGTGGCAGCCAGTCTAAAAAACACTATCTTGGACTTCTCTGCATGTTTCCCAGGCGAGAAATTGGCAGCATGTTCAGAACCATGTTTCTGTGAATAACTCCTGAACCGTAAGTCCTAGACGCTCGCTCTTGGCTGCATTCGATTCAGCTCGTGGCAGCCAGTCTAAAAAACACTATCTTGGACTTCTCTGCATGTTTCCCAGGCGAGCAATTGGCAGCATGTTCAGAACCATGTTTCTGTGAATAACTCCTGAACCGTAAGTCCTAGACGCTCGCTCTTGGCTGCATTCGATTCAGCTCGTGGCAGCCAGTCTAAAAAACTCTATCTTGGACTTCTCTGCATGTTTCCCAGGCGAGCAATTGGCAGCATGTTCAGAACCATGTTTCTGTGAATAACTCCTGAACCGTAAGTCCTAGACGCTCGCTCTTGGCTGCATTCGATTCAGCTCGTGGCAGCCAGTCTAAAAAACACTATCTTGGACTTCTCTGCATGTTCCTAAGGCAAATGTTTCTAAAGCTAATTCTTGAACCGTAAGTCCTAGACGCTCGATCTTGGCGGCATTCGTCTCAGCGCCACGCAATTAGTATAGGAGCACTGTGTTTGACTTCTCTGGATGTTTCCCAGGCGAGTTATTGACAAGTAAATCCTAGACGCTCGATCTTGGTTATTTTCGCTTTCGCGGCTGGCAGTAAAAGAACCATGTTTCTGTGAATAACTCCTGAACCGTAAGTCCTAGACGCTCGCTCTTGGCTGCATTCGATTCAGCTCGTGGCAGCCAGTCTAAAAAACACTATCTTGGACTTCTCTGCATGTTTCCCAGGCGAGAAATTGGCAGCATGTTCAGAACCATGTTTCTGTGAATAACTCCTGAACCGTAAGTCCTAGACGCTCGCTCTTGGCTGCATTCGATTCAGCTCGTGGCAGCCAGTCTAAAAAACACTATCTCGGACTTCTCTGCATGTTTCCCAGGCGAGCAATTGGCAGCATGTTCAGAACCATATTTCTGTGAATAACTCCTGAACCGTAAGTCCTAGACGCTCGCTCTTGGCTGCATTCGATTCAGCTCGTGGCAGCCAGTCTAAAAAACACTATCTTGGACTTCTCTGCATGTTTCCCAGGCGAGAAATTGGCAGCATGTTCAGAACCATGTTTCTGTGAATAACTCCTGAACCGTAAGTCCTAGACGCTCGATCTTGGCGGCATTCGTCTCAGCGCCTGGCAATTAGTATAGGAGCACTGTGTTTGACTTCTCTGGATGTTTCCCAGGCGAGTTATTGACAAGTAAATCCTAGACGCTCGATCTTGGTTATTTTCGCTTTCGCGGCTGGCAGTAAAAGAACCATGTTTCTGTGAATAACTCCTGAACCGTAAGTCCTAGACGCTCGCTCTTGGCTGCATTCGATTCAGCTCGTGGCAGCCAGTCTAAAAAACACTATCTTGGACTTCTCTGCATGTTTCCCAGGCGAGCAATTGGCAGCATGTTCAGAACCATGTTTCTGTGAATAACTCCTGAACCGTAAGTCCTAGACGCTCGCTCTTGGCTGCATTCGATTCAGCTCGTGGCAGCCAGTCTAAAAAACACTATCTTGGACTTCTCTGCATGTTTCCCAGGCGAGAAATTGGCAGCATGTTCAGAACCATGTTTCTGTGAATAACTCCTGAACCGTAAGTCCTAGACGCTCGCTCTTGGCTGCATTCGATTCAGCTCGTGGCAGCCAGTCTAAAAAACACTATCTTGGACTTCTCTGCATGTTTCCCAGACGAGAAATTGGCAGCATGTTCAGAACCATGTTTCTGTGAATAACTCCTGAACCGTAAGTCCTAGACGCTCGATCTTGGCGGCATTCGTCTCAGCGCCTGGCAATTAGTATAGGAGCACTGTGTTTGACTTCTCTGGATGTTTCCCAGGCGAGTTATTGACAAGTAAATCCTAGACGCTCGATCTTGGTTATTTTCGCTTTCGCGGCTGGCAGTAAAAGAACCATGTTTCTGTGAATAACTCCTGAACCGTAAGTCCTAGACGCTCGCTCTTGGCTGCATTCGATTCAGCTCGTGGCAGCCAGTCTAAAAAACACTATCTTGGACTTCTCTGCATGTTTCCCAGGCGAGCAATTGGCAGCATGTTCAGAACCATGTTTCTGTGAATAACTCCTGAACCGTAAGTCCTAGACGCTCGCTCTTGGCTGCATTCGATTCAGCTCGTGGCAGCCAGTCTAAAAAACACTATCTTGGACTTCTCTGCATGTTTCCCAGGCGAGAAATTGGCAGCATGTTCAGAACCATGTTTCTGTGAATAACTCCTGAACCGTAAGTCCTAGACGCTCGCTCTTGGCTGCATTCGATTCAGCTCGTGGCAGCCAGTCTAAAAAACACTATCTTGGACTTCTCTGCATGTTTCCCAGGCGAGAAATTGGCAGCATGTTCAGAACCATGTTTCTGTGAATAACTCCTGAACCGTAAGTCCTAGACGCTCGATCTTGGCGGCATTCGTCTCAGCGCCTGGCAATTAGTATAGGAGCACTGTGTTTGACTTCTCTGGATGTTTCCCAGGCGAGTTATTGACAAGTAAATCCTAGACGCTCGATCTTGGTTATTTTCGCTTTCGCGGCTGGCAGTAAAAGAACCATGTTTCTGTGAATAACTCCTGAACCGTAAGTCCTAGACGCTCGCTCTTGGCTGCATTCGATTCAGCTCGTGGCAGCCAGTCTAAAAAACACTATCTTGGACTTCTCTGCATGTTTCCCAGGCGAGCAATTGGCAGCATGTTCAGAACCATGTTTCTGTGAATAACTCCTGAACCGTAAGTCCTAGACGCTCGCTCTTGGCTGCATTCGATTCAGCTCGTGGCAGCCAGTCTAAAAAACACTATCTTGGACTTCTCTGCATGTTTCCCAGGCGAGCAATTGGCAGCATGTTCAGAACCATGTTTCTGTGAATAACTCCTGAACCGTAAGTCCTAGACGCTCGATCTTGGCGGCATTCGTCTCAGCGCCTGGCAATTAGTATAGGAGCACTGTGTTTGACTTCTCTGGATGTTTCCCAGGCGAGTTATTGACAAGTAAATCCTAGACGCTCGATCTTGGTTATTTTCGCTTTCGCGGCTGGCAGTAAAAAAACCATGTTTCTGTGAATAACTCCTGAACCGTAAGTCCTAGACGCTCGCTCTTGGCTGCATTCGATTCAGCTCGTGGCAGCCAGTCTAAAAAACACTATCTTGGACTTCTCTGCATGTTTCCCAGGCGAGCAATTGGCAGCATGTTCAGAACCATGTTTCTGTGAATAACTCCTGAACCGTAAGTCCTAGACGCTCGCTCTTGGCTGCATTCGATTCAGCTCGTGGCAGCCAGTCTAAAAAACACTATCTTGGACTTCTCTGCATGTTTCCCAGGCGAGCAATTGGCAGCATGTTCAGAACCATGTTTCTGTGAATAACTCCTGAACCGTAAGTCCTAGACGCTCGCTCTTGGCTGCATTCGATTCAGCTCGTGGCAGCCAGTCTAAAAAACACTATCTTGGACTTCTCTGCATGTTCCTAAGGCAAATGTTTCTAAAGCTAATTCTTGAACCGTAAGTCCTAGACGCTCGATCTTGGCGGCATTCGTCTCAGCGCCAGGCAATTAGTATAGGAGCACTGTGTTTGACTTCTCTGGATGTTTCCCAGGCGAGTTATTGACAAGTAAATCCTAGACGCTCGATCTTGGTTATTTTCGCTTTCGCGGCTGGCAGTAAAAGAACCATGTTTCTGTGAATAACTCCTGAACCGTAAGTCCTAGACGCTCGCTCTTGGCTGCATTCGATTCAGCTCGTGGCAGCCAGTCTAAAAAACACTATCTTGGACTTCTCTGCTTGTTTCCCAGGCGAGCAATTGGCAGCATGTTCAGAACCATGTTTCTGTGAATAACTCCTGAACCGTAAGTCCTAGACGCTCGCTCTTGGCTGCATTCGATTCAGCTCGTGGCAGCCAGTCTAAAAAACACTATCTTGGACTTCTCTGCATGTTTCCCAGGCGAGCAATTGGCAGCATGTTCAGAACCATGTTTCTGTGAATAACTCCTGAACCGTAAGTCCTAGACGCTCGCTCTTGGCTGCATTCGATTCAGCTCGTGGCAGCCAGTCTAAAAACACTATCTTGGACTTCTCTGCATGTTTCCCAGGCGAGCAATTGGCAGCATGTTCAGAACCATGTTTCTGTGAATAACTCCTGAACCGTAAGTCCTAGACGCTCGCTCTTGGCTGCATTCGATTCAGCTCGTGGCAGCCAGTCTAAAAAACACTATCTTGGACTTCTCTGCATGTTCCTAAGGCAAATGTTTCTAAAGCTAATTCTTGAACCGTAAGTCCTAGACGCTCGATCTTGGCGGCATTCGTCTCAGCGCCACGCAATTAGTATAGGAGCACTGTGTTTGACTTCTCTGGATGTTTCCCAGGCGAGTTATTGACAAGTAAATCCTAGACGCTCGATCTTGGTTATTTTCGCTTTCGCGGCTGGCAGTAAAAGAACCATGTTTCTGTGAATAACTCCTGAACCGTAAGTCCTAGACGCTCGCTCTTGGCTGCATTCGATTCAGCTCGTGGCAGCCAGTCTAAAAAACACTATCTCGGACTTCTCTGCATGTTTCCCAGGCGAGCAATTGGCAGCATGTTCAGAACCATATTTCTGTGAATAACTCCTGAACCGTAAGTCCTAGACGCTCGCTCTTGGCTGCATTCGATTCAGCTCGTGGCAGCCAGTCTAAAAAACACTATCTTGGACTTCTCTGCATGTTTCCCAGGCGAGAAATTGGCAGCATGTTCAGAACCATGTTTCTGTGAATAACTCCTGAACCGTAAGTCCTAGACGCTCGATCTTGGCGGCATTCGTCTCAGCGCCTGGCAATTAGTATAGGAGCACTGTGTTTGACTTCTCTGGATGTTTCCCAGGCGAGTTATTGACAAGTAAATCCTAGACGCTCGATCTTGGTTATTTTCGCTTTCGCGGCTGGCAGTAAAAAAACCATGTTTCTGTGAATAACTCCTGAACCGTAAGTCCTAGACGCTCGCTCTTGGCTGCATTCGATTCAGCTCGTGGCAGCCAGTCTAAAAAACACTATCTTGGACTTCTCTGCATGTTTCCCAGGCGAGCAATTGGCAGCATGTTCAGAACCATGTTTCTGTGAATAACTCCTGAACCGTAAGTCCCTAGACGCTCGCTCTTGGCTGCATTCGATTCAGCTCGTGGCAGCCAGTCTAAAAAACACTATCTTGGACTTCTCTGCATGTTTCCCAGGCGAGAAATTGGCAGCATGTTCAGAACCATGTTTCTGTGAATAATCTCCTGAACCGTAAGTCCTAGACGCTCGCTCTTGGCTGCATTCGATTCAGCTCGTGGCAGCCAGTCTAAAAAACACTATCTTGGACTTCTCTGCATGTTTCCCAGGCGAGCAATTGGCAGCATGTTCAGAACCATGTTTCTGTGAATAACTCCTGAACCGTAAGTCCTAGACGCTCGCTCTTGGCTGCATTCGATTCAGCTCGTGGCAGCCAGTCTAAAAAACACTATCTTGGACTTCTCTGCATGTTTCCCAGGCGAGCAATTGGCAGCATGTTCAGAACCATGTTTCTGTGAATAACTCCTGAACCGTAAGTCCTAGACGCTCGCTCTTGGCTGCATTCGATTCAGCTCGTGGCAGCCAGTCTAAAAAACACTATCTTGGACTTCTCTGCATGTTCCTAAGGCAAATGTTTCTAAAGCTAATTCTTGAACCGTAAGTCCTAGACGCTCGATCTTGGCGGCATTCGTCTCAGCGCCAGGCAATTAGTATAGGAGCACTGTGTTTGACTTCTCTGGATGTTTCCCAGGCGAGTTATTGACAAGTAAATCCTAGACGCTCGATCTTGGTTATTTTCGCTTTCGCGGCTGGCAGTAAAAGAACCATGTTTCTGTGATAACTCCTGAACCGTAAGTCCTAGACGCTCGCTCTTGGCTGCATTCGATTCAGCTCGTGGCAGCCAGTCTAAAAAACACTATCTTGGACTTCTCTGCTTGTTTCCCAGGCGAGCAATTGGCAGCATGTTCAGAACCATGTTTCTGTGAATAACTCCTGAACCGTAAGTCCTAGACGCTCGCTCTTGGCTGCATTCGATTCAGCTCGTGGCAGCCAGTCTAAAAAACACTATCTTGGACTTCTCTGCATGTTTCCCAGGCGAGCAATTGGCAGCATGTTCAGAACCATGTTTCTGTGAATAACTCCTGAACCGTAAGTCCTAGACGCTCGCTCTTGGCTGCATTCGATTCAGCTCGTGGCAGCCAGTCTAAAAAACACTATCTTGGACTTCTCTGCATGTTTCCCAGGCGAGCAATTGGCAGCATGTTCAGAACCATGTTTCTGTGAATAACTCCTGAACCGTAAGTCCTAGACGCTCGCTCTTGGCTGCATTCGATTCAGCTCGTGGCAGCCAGTCTAAAAAACACTATCTTGGACTTCTCTGCATGTTCCTAAGGCAAATGTTTCTAAAGCTAATTCTTGAACCGTAAGTCCTAGACGCTCGATCTTGGCGGCATTCGTCTCAGCGCCACGCAATTAGTATAGGAGCACTGTGTTTGACTTCTCTGGATGTTTCCCAGGCGAGTTATTGACAAGTAAATCCTAGACGCTCGATCTTGGTTATTTTCGCTTTCGCGGCTGGCAGTAAAAGAACCATGTTTCTGTGAATAACTCCTGAACCGTAAGTCCTAGACGCTCGCTCTTGGCTGCATTCGATTCAGCTCGTGGCAGCCAGTCTAAAAAACACTATCTCGGACTTCTCTGCATGTTTCCCAGGCGAGCAATTGGCAGCATGTTCAGAACCATATTTCTGTGAATAACTCCTGAACCGTAAGTCCTAGACGCTCGCTCTTGGCTGCATTCGATTCAGCTCGTGGCAGCCAGTCTAAAAAACACTATCTTGGACTTCTCTGCATGTTTCCCAGGCGAGAAATTGGCAGCATGTTCAGAACCATGTTTCTGTGAATAACTCCTGAACCGTAAGTCCTAGACGCTCGATCTTGGCGGCATTCGTCTCAGCGCCTGGCAATTAGTATAGGAGCACTGTGTTTGACTTCTCTGGATGTTTCCCAGGCGAGTTATTGACAAGTAAATCCTAGACGCTCGATCTTGGTTATTTTCGCTTTCGCGGCTGGCAGTAAAAAAACCATGTTTCTGTGAATAACTCCTGAACCGTAAGTCCTAGACGCTCGCTCTTGGCTGCATTCGATTCAGCTCGTGGCAGCCAGTCTAAAAAACACTATCTTGGACTTCTCTGCATGTTTCCCAGGCGAGCAATTGGCAGCATGTTCAGAACCATGTTTCTGTGAATAACTCCTGAACCGTAAGTCCTAGACGCTCGCTCTTGGCTGCATTCGATTCAGCTCGTGGCAGCCAGTCTAAAAAACACTATCTTGGACTTCTCTGCATGTTTCCCAGGCGAGAAATTGGCAGCATGTTCAGAACCATGTTTCTGTGAATAACTCCTGAACCGTAAGTCCTAGACGCTCGCTCTTGGCTGCATTCGATTCAGCTCGTGGCAGCCAGTCTAAAAAACACTATCTTGGACTTCTCTGCATGTTTCCCAGGCGAGCAATTGGCAGCATGTTCAGAACCATGTTTCTGTGAATAACTCCTGAACCGTAAGTCCTAGACACTCGCTCTTGGCTGCATTCGATTCAGCTCGTGGCAGCCAGTCTAAAAAACACTATCTTGGACTTCTCTGCATGTTTCCCAGGCAAGCAATTGGCAGCATGTTCAGAACCATGTTTCTGTGAATAACTCCTGAACCGTAAGTCCTAGACGCTCGCTCTTGGCTGCATTCGATTCAGCTCGTGGCAGCCAGTCTAAAAAACACTATCTTGGACTTCTCTGCATGTTCCTAAGGCAAATGTTTCTAAAGCTAATTCTTGAACCGTAAGTCCTAGACGCTCGATCTTGGCGGCATTCGTCTCAGCGCCAGGCAATTAGTATAGGAGCACTGTGTTTGACTTCTCTGGATGTTTCCCAGGCGAGTTATTGACAAGTAAATCCTAGACGCTCGATCTTGGTTATTTTCGCTTTCGCGGCTGGCAGTAAAAGAACCATGTTTCTGTGAATAACTCCTGAACCGTAAGTCCTAGACGCTCGCTCTTGGCTGCATTCGATTCAGCTCGTGGCAGCCAGTCTAAAAAACACTATCTTGGACTTCTCTGCTTGTTTCCCAGGCGAGCAATTGGCAGCATGTTCAGAACCATGTTTCTGTGAATAACTCCTGAACCGTAAGTCCTAGACGCTCGCTCTTGGCTGCATTCGATTCAGCTCGTGGCAGCCAGTCTAAAAAACACTATCTTGGACTTCTCTGCATGTTTCCCAGGCGAGCAATTGGCAGCATGTTCAGAACCATGTTTCTGTGAATAACTCCTGAACCGTAAGTCCTAGACGCTCGCTCTTGGCTGCATTCGATTCAGCTCGTGGCAGCCAGTCTAAAAAACACTATCTTGGACTTCTCTGCATGTTTCCCAGGCGAGCAATTGGCAGCATGTTCAGAACCATGTTTCTGTGAATAACTCCTGAACCGTAAGTCCTAGACGCTCGCTCTTGGCTGCATTCGATTCAGCTCGTGGCAGCCAGTCTAAAAAACACTATCTTGGACTTCTCTGCATGTTCCTAAGGCAAATGTTTCTAAAGCTAATTCTTGAACCGTAAGTCCTAGACGCTCGATCTTGGCGGCATTCGTCTCAGCGCCACGCAATTAGTATAGGAGCACTGTGTTTGACTTCTCTGGATGTTTCCCAGGCGAGTTATTGACAAGTAAATCCTAGACGCTCGATCTTGGTTATTTTCGCTTTCGCGGCTGGCAGTAAAAGAACCATGTTTCTGTGAATAACTCCTGAACCGTAAGTCCTAGACGCTCGCTCTTGGCTGCATTCGATTCAGCTCGTGGCAGCCAGTCTAAAAAACACTATCTCGGACTTCTCTGCATGTTTCCCAGGCGAGCAATTGGCAGCATGTTCAGAACCATATTTCTGTGAATAACTCCTGAACCGTAAGTCCTAGACGCTCGCTCTTGGCTGCATTCGATTCAGCTCGTGGCAGCCAGTCTAAAAAACACTATCTTGGACTTCTCTGCATGTTTCCCAGGCGAGAAATTGGCAGCATGTTCAGAACCATGTTTCTGTGAATAACTCCTGAACCGTAAGTCCTAGACGCTCGCTCTTGGCTGCATTCGATTCAGCTCGTGGCAGCCAGTCTAAAAAACACTATCTTGGACTTCTCTGCATGTTTCCCAGGCGAGCAATTGGCAGCATGTTCAGAACCATGTTTCTGTGAATAACTCCTGAACCGTAAGTCCTAGACGCTCGCTCTTGGCTGCATTCGATTCAGCTCGTGGCAGCCAGTCTAAAAAACTCTATCTTGGACTTCTCTGCATGTTTCCCAGGCGAGCAATTGGCAGCATGTTCAGAACCATGTTTCTGTGAATAACTCCTGAACCGTAAGTCCTAGACGCTCGCTCTTGGCTGCATTCGATTCAGCTCGTGGCAGCCAGTCTAAAAAACACTATCTTGGACTTCTCTGCATGTTCCTAAGGCAAATGTTTCTAAAGCTAATTCTTGAACCGTAAGTCCTAGACGCTCGATCTTGGCGGCATTCGTCTCAGCGCCACGCAATTAGTATAGGAGCACTGTGTTTGACTTCTCTGGATGTTTCCCAGGCGAGTTATTGACAAGTAAATCCTAGACGCTCGATCTTGGTTATTTTCGCTTTCGCGGCTGGCAGTAAAAGAACCATGTTTCTGTGAATAACTCCTGAACCGTAAGTCCTAGACGCTCGCTCTTGGCTGCATTCGATTCAGCTCGTGGCAGCCAGTCTAAAAAACACTATCTTGGACTTCTCTGCATGTTTCCCAGGCGAGAAATTGGCAGCATGTTCAGAACCATGTTTCTGTGAATAACTCCTGAACCGTAAGTCCTAGACGCTCGCTCTTGGCTGCATTCGATTCAGCTCGTGGCAGCCAGTCTAAAAAACACTATCTCGGACTTCTCTGCATGTTTCCCAGGCGAGCAATTGGCAGCATGTTCAGAACCATATTTCTGTGAATAACTCCTGAACCGTAAGTCCTAGACGCTCGCTCTTGGCTGCATTCGATTCAGCTCGTGGCAGCCAGTCTAAAAAACACTATCTTGGACTTCTCTGCATGTTTCCCAGGCGAGAAATTGGCAGCATGTTCAGAACCATGTTTCTGTGAATAACTCCTGAACCGTAAGTCCTAGACGCTCGATCTTGGCGGCATTCGTCTCAGCGCCTGGCAATTAGTATAGGAGCACTGTGTTTGACTTCTCTGGATGTTTCCCAGGCGAGTTATTGACAAGTAAATCCTAGACGCTCGATCTTGGTTATTTTCGCTTTCGCGGCTGGCAGTAAAAGAACCATGTTTCTGTGAATAACTCCTGAACCGTAAGTCCTAGACGCTCGCTCTTGGCTGCATTCGATTCAGCTCGTGGCAGCCAGTCTAAAAAACACTATCTTGGACTTCTCTGCATGTTTCCCAGGCGAGCAATTGGCAGCATGTTCAGAACCATGTTTCTGTGAATAACTCCTGAACCGTAAGTCCTAGACGCTCGCTCTTGGCTGCATTCGATTCAGCTCGTGGCAGCCAGTCTAAAAAACACTATCTTGGACTTCTCTGCATGTTTCCCAGGCGAGAAATTGGCAGCATGTTCAGAACCATGTTTCTGTGAATAACTCCTGAACCGTAAGTCCTAGACGCTCGCTCTTGGCTGCATTCGATTCAGCTCGTGGCAGCCAGTCTAAAAAACACTATCTTGGACTTCTCTGCATGTTTCCCAGACGAGAAATTGGCAGCATGTTCAGAACCATGTTTCTGTGAATAACTCCTGAACCGTAAGTCCTAGACGCTCGATCTTGGCGGCATTCGTCTCAGCGCCTGGCAATTAGTATAGGAGCACTGTGTTTGACTTCTCTGGATGTTTCCCAGGCGAGTTATTGACAAGTAAATCCTAGACGCTCGATCTTGGTTATTTTCGCTTTCGCGGCTGGCAGTAAAAGAACCATGTTTCTGTGAATAACTCCTGAACCGTAAGTCCTAGACGCTCGCTCTTGGCTGCATTCGATTCAGCTCGTGGCAGCCAGTCTAAAAAACACTATCTTGGACTTCTCTGCATGTTTCCCAGGCGAGCAATTGGCAGCATGTTCAGAACCATGTTTCTGTGAATAACTCCTGAACCGTAAGTCCTAGACGCTCGCTCTTGGCTGCATTCGATTCAGCTCGTGGCAGCCAGTCTAAAAAACACTATCTTGGACTTCTCTGCATGTTTCCCAGGCGAGAAATTGGCAGCATGTTCAGAACCATGTTTCTGTGAATAACTCCTGAACCGTAAGTCCTAGACGCTCGCTCTTGGCTGCATTCGATTCAGCTCGTGGCAGCCAGTCTAAAAAACACTATCTTGGACTTCTCTGCATGTTTCCCAGGCGAGAAATTGGCAGCATGTTCAGAACCATGTTTCTGTGAATAACTCCTGAACCGTAAGTCCTAGACGCTCGATCTTGGCGGCATTCGTCTCAGCGCCTGGCAATTAGTATAGGAGCACTGTGTTTGACTTCTCTGGATGTTTCCCAGGCGAGTTATTGACAAGTAAATCCTAGACGCTCGATCTTGGTTATTTTCGCTTTCGCGGCTGGCAGTAAAAGAACCATGTTTCTGTGAATAACTCCTGAACCGTAAGTCCTAGACGCTCGCTCTTGGCTGCATTCGATTCAGCTCGTGGCAGCCAGTCTAAAAAACACTATCTTGGACTTCTCTGCATGTTTCCCAGGCGAGCAATTGGCAGCATGTTCAGAACCATGTTTCTGTGAATAACTCCTGAACCGTAAGTCCTAGACGCTCGCTCTTGGCTGCATTCGATTCAGCTCGTGGCAGCCAGTCTAAAAAACACTATCTTGGACTTCTCTGCATGTTTCCCAGGCGAGCAATTGGCAGCATGTTCAGAACCATGTTTCTGTGAATAACTCCTGAACCGTAAGTCCTAGACGCTCGATCTTGGCGGCATTCGTCTCAGCGCCTGGCAATTAGTATAGGAGCACTGTGTTTGACTTCTCTGGATGTTTCCCAGGCGAGTTATTGACAAGTAAATCCTAGACGCTCGATCTTGGTTATTTTCGCTTTCGCGGCTGGCAGTAAAAAAACCATGTTTCTGTGAATAACTCCTGAACCGTAAGTCCTAGACGCTCGCTCTTGGCTGCATTCGATTCAGCTCGTGGCAGCCAGTCTAAAAAACACTATCTTGGACTTCTCTGCATGTTTCCCAGGCGAGCAATTGGCAGCATGTTCAGAACCATGTTTCTGTGAATAACTCCTGAACCGTAAGTCCTAGACGCTCGCTCTTGGCTGCATTAGATTCAGCTCGTGGCAGCCAGTCTAAAAAACACTATCTTGGACTTCTCTGCATGTTTCCCAGGCGAGAAATTGGCAGCATGTTCAGAACCATGTTTCTGTGAATAACTCCTGAACCGTAAGTCCTAGACGCTCGCTCTTGGCTGCATTCGATTCAGCTCGTGGCAGCCAGTCTAAAAAACACTATCTTGGACTTCTCTGCATGTTTCCCAGGCGAGCAATTGGCAGCATGTTCAGAACCATGTTTCTGTGAATAACTCCTGAACCGTAAGTCCTAGACGCTCGCTCTTGGCTGCATTCGATTCAGCTCGTGGCAGCCAGTCTAAAAAACACTATCTTGGACTTCTCTGCATGTTTCCCAGGCGAGCAATTGGCAGCATGTTCAGAACCATGTTTCTGTGAATAACTCCTGAACCGTAAGTCCTAGACGCTCGCTCTTGGCTGCATTCGATTCAGCTCGTGGCAGCCAGTCTAAAAAACACTATCTTGGACTTCTCTGCATGTTCCTAAGGCAAATGTTTCTAAAGCTAATTCTTGAACCGTAAGTCCTAGACGCTCGATCTTGGCGGCATTCGTCTCAGCGCCAGGCAATTAGTATAGGAGCACTGTGTTTGACTTCTCTGGATGTTTCCCAGGCGAGTTATTGACAAGTAAATCCTAGACGCTCGATCTTGGTTATTTTCGCTTTCGCGGCTGGCAGTAAAAGAACCATGTTTCTGTGAATAACTCCTGAACCGTAAGTCCTAGACGCTCGCTCTTGGCTGCATTCGATTCAGCTCGTGGCAGCCAGTCTAAAAAACACTATCTTGGACTTCTCTGCATGTTTCCCAGGCGAGCAATTGGCAGCATGTTCAGAACCATGTTTCTGTGAATAACTCCTGAACCGTAAGTCCTAGACGCTCGCTCTTGGCTGCATTCGATTCAGCTCGTGGCAGCCAGTCTAAAAAACACTATCTTGGACTTCTCTGCATGTTTCCCAGGCGAGCAATTGCCAGCATGTTCAGAACCATGTTTCTGTGAATAACTCCTGAACCGTAAGTCCTAGACGCTCGCTCTTGGCTGCATTCGATTCAGCTCGTGGCAGCCAGTCTAAAAAACACTATCTTGGACTTCTCTGCATGTTTCCCAGGCGAGCAATTGGCAGCATGTTCAGAACCATGTTTCTGTGAATAACTCCTGAACCGTAAGTCCTAGACGCTCGCTCTTGGCTGCATTCGATTCAGCTCGTGGCAGCCAGTCTAAAAAACACTATCTTGGACTTCTCTGCATGTTCCTAAGGCAAATGTTTCTAAAGCTAATTCTTGAACCGTAAGTCCTAGACGCTCGATCTTGGCGGCATTCGTCTCAGCGCCACGCAATTAGTATAGGAGCACTGTGTTTGACTTCTCTGGATGTTTCCCAGGCGAGTTATTGACAAGTAAATCCTAGACGCTCGATCTTGGTTATTTTCGCTTTCGCGGCTGGCAGTAAAAGAACCATGTTTCTGTGAATAACTCCTGAACCGTAAGTCCTAGACGCTCGCTCTTGGCTGCATTCGATTCAGCTCGTGGCAGCCAGTCTAAAAAACACTATCTCGGACTTCTCTGCATGTTTCCCAGGCGAGCAATTGGCAGCATGTTCAGAACCATATTTCTGTGAATAACTCCTGAACCGTAAGTCCTAGACGCTCGCTCTTGGCTGCATTCGATTCAGCTCGTGGCAGCCAGTCTAAAAAACACTATCTTGGACTTCTCTGCATGTTTCCCAGGCGAGAAATTGGCAGCATGTTCAGAACCATGTTTCTGTGAATAACTCCTGAACCGTAAGTCCTAGACGCTCGATCTTGGCGGCATTCGTCTCAGCGCCTGGCAATTAGTATAGGAGCACTGTGTTTGACTTCTCTGGATGTTTCCCAGGCGAGTTATTGACAAGTAAATCCTAGACGCTCGATCTTGGTTATTTTCGCTTTCGCGGCTGGCAGTAAAAAAACCATGTTTCTGTGAATAACTCCTGAACCGTAAGTCCTAGACGCTCGCTCTTGGCTGCATTCGATTCAGCTCGTGGCAGCCAGTCTAAAAAACACTATCTTGGACTTCTCTGCATGTTTCCCAGGCGAGCAATTGGCAGCATGTTCAGAACCATGTTTCTGTGAATAACTCCTGAACCGTAAGTCCTAGACGCTCGCTCTTGGCTGCATTCGATTCAGCTCGTGGCAGCCAGTCTAAAAAACACTATCTTGGACTTCTCTGCATGTTTCCCAGGCGAGAAATTGGCAGCATGTTCAGAACCATGTTTCTGTGAATAACTCCTGAACCGTAAGTCCTAGACGCTCGCTCTTGGCTGCATTCGATTCAGCTCGTGGCAGCCAGTCTAAAAAACACTATCTTGGACTTCTCTGCATGTTTCCCAGGCGAGCAATTGGCAGCATGTTCAGAACCATGTTTCTGTGAATAACTCCTGAACCGTAAGTCCTAGACGCTCGCTCTTGGCTGCATTCGATTCAGCTCGTGGCAGCCAGTCTAAAAAACACTATCTTGGACTTCTCTGCATGTTTCCCAGGCGAGCAATTGGCAGCATGTTCAGAACCATGTTTCTGTGAATAACTCCTGAACCGTAAGTCCTAGACGCTCGCTCTTGGCTGCATTCGATTCAGCTCGTGGCAGCCAGTCTAAAAAACACTATCTTGGACTTCTCTGCATGTTCCTAAGGCAAATGTTTCTAAAGCTAATTCTTGAACCGTAAGTCCTAGACGCTCGATCTTGGCGGCATTCGTCTCAGCGCCAGGCAATTAGTATAGGAGCACTGTGTTTGACTTCTCTGGATGTTTCCCAGGCGAGTTATTGACAAGTAAATCCTAGACGCTCGATCTTGGTTATTTTCGCTTTCGCGGCTGGCAGTAAAAGAACCATGTTTCTGTGAATAACTCCTGAACCGTAAGTCCTAGACGCTCGCTCTTGGCTGCATTCGATTCAGCTCGTGGCAGCCAGTCTAAAAAACACTATCTTGGACTTCTCTGCTTGTTTCCCAGGCGAGCAATTGGCAGCATGTTCAGAACCATGTTTCTGTGAATAACTCCTGAACCGTAAGTCCTAGACGCTCGCTCTTGGCTGCATTCGATTCAGCTCGTGGCAGCCAGTCTAAAAAACACTATCTTGGACTTCTCTGCATGTTTCCCAGGCGAGCAATTGGCAGCATGTTCAGAACCATGTTTCTGTGAATAACTCCTGAACCGTAAGTCCTAGACGCTCGCTCTTGGCTGCATTCGATTCAGCTCGTGGCAGCCAGTCTAAAAAACACTATCTTGGACTTCTCTGCATGTTTCCCAGGCGAGCAATTGGCAGCATGTTCAGAACCATGTTTCTGTGAATAACTCCTGAACCGTAAGTCCTAGACGCTCGCTCTTGGCTGCATTCGATTCAGCTCGTGGCAGCCAGTCTAAAAAACACTATCTTGGACTTCTCTGCATGTTCCTAAGGCAAATGTTTCTAAAGCTAATTCTTGAACCGTAAGTCCTAGACGCTCGATCTTGGCGGCATTCGTCTCAGCGCCACGCAATTAGTATAGGAGCACTGTGTTTGACTTCTCTGGATGTTTCCCAGGCGAGTTATTGACAAGTAAATCCTAGACGCTCGATCTTGGTTATTTTCGCTTTCGCGGCTGGCAGTAAAAGAACCATGTTTCTGTGAATAACTCCTGAACCGTAAGTCCTAGACGCTCGCTCTTGGCTGCATTCGATTCAGCTCGTGGCAGCCAGTCTAAAAAACACTATCTCGGACTTCTCTGCATGTTTCCCAGGCGAGCAATTGGCAGCATGTTCAGAACCATATTTCTGTGAATAACTCCTGAACCGTAAGTCCTAGACGCTCGCTCTTGGCTGCATTCGATTCAGCTCGTGGCAGCCAGTCTAAAAAACACTATCTTGGACTTCTCTGCATGTTTCCCAGGCGAGAAATTGGCAGCATGTTCAGAACCATGTTTCTGTGAATAACTCCTGAACCGTAAGTCCTAGACGCTCGCTCTTGGCTGCATTCGATTCAGCTCGTGGCAGCCAGTCTAAAAAACACTATCTTGGACTTCTCTGCATGTTTCCCAGGCGAGCAATTGGCAGCATGTTCAGAACCATGTTTCTGTGAATAACTCCTGAACCGTAAGTCCTAGACGCTCGCTCTTGGCTGCATTCGATTCAGCTCGTGGCAGCCAGTCTAAAAAACTCTATCTTGGACTTCTCTGCATGTTTCCCAGGCGAGCAATTGGCAGCATGTTCAGAACCATGTTTCTGTGAATAACTCCTGAACCGTAAGTCCTAGACGCTCGCTCTTGGCTGCATTCGATTCAGCTCGTGGCAGCCAGTCTAAAAAACACTATCTTGGACTTCTCTGCATGTTCCTAAGGCAAATGTTTCTAAAGCTAATTCTTGAACCGTAAGTCCTAGACGCTCGATCTTGGCGGCATTCGTCTCAGCGCCACGCAATTAGTATAGGAGCACTGTGTTTGACTTCTCTGGATGTTTCCCAGGCGAGTTATTGACAAGTAAATCCTAGACGCTCGATCTTGGTTATTTTCGCTTTCGCGGCTGGCAGTAAAAGAACCATGTTTCTGTGAATAACTCCTGAACCGTAAGTCCTAGACGCTCGCTCTTGGCTGCATTCGATTCAGCTCGTGGCAGCCAGTCTAAAAAACACTATCTTGGACTTCTCTGCATGTTTCCCAGGCGAGAAATTGGCAGCATGTTCAGAACCATGTTTCTGTGAATAACTCCTGAACCGTAAGTCCTAGACGCTCGCTCTTGGCTGCATTCGATTCAGCTCGTGGCAGCCAGTCTAAAAAACACTATCTCGGACTTCTCTGCATGTTTCCCAGGCGAGCAATTGGCAGCATGTTCAGAACCATATTTCTGTGAATAACTCCTGAACCGTAAGTCCTAGACGCTCGCTCTTGGCTGCATTCGATTCAGCTCGTGGCAGCCAGTCTAAAAAACACTATCTTGGACTTCTCTGCATGTTTCCCAGGCGAGAAATTGGCAGCATGTTCAGAACCATGTTTCTGTGAATAACTCCTGAACCGTAAGTCCTAGACGCTCGATCTTGGCGGCATTCGTCTCAGCGCCTGGCAATTAGTATAGGAGCACTGTGTTTGACTTCTCTGGATGTTTCCCAGGCGAGTTATTGACAAGTAAATCCTAGACGCTCGATCTTGGTTATTTTCGCTTTCGCGGCTGGCAGTAAAAGAACCATGTTTCTGTGAATAACTCCTGAACCGTAAGTCCTAGACGCTCGCTCTTGGCTGCATTCGATTCAGCTCGTGGCAGCCAGTCTAAAAAACACTATCTTGGACTTCTCTGCATGTTTCCCAGGCGAGCAATTGGCAGCATGTTCAGAACCATGTTTCTGTGAATAACTCCTGAACCGTAAGTCCTAGACGCTCGCTCTTGGCTGCATTCGATTCAGCTCGTGGCAGCCAGTCTAAAAAACACTATCTTGGACTTCTCTGCATGTTTCCCAGGCGAGAAATTGGCAGCATGTTCAGAACCATGTTTCTGTGAATAACTCCTGAACCGTAAGTCCTAGACGCTCGCTCTTGGCTGCATTCGATTCAGCTCGTGGCAGCCAGTCTAAAAAACACTATCTTGGACTTCTCTGCATGTTTCCCAGACGAGAAATTGGCAGCATGTTCAGAACCATGTTTCTGTGAATAACTCCTGAACCGTAAGTCCTAGACGCTCGATCTTGGCGGCATTCGTCTCAGCGCCTGGCAATTAGTATAGGAGCACTGTGTTTGACTTCTCTGGATGTTTCCCAGGCGAGTTATTGACAAGTAAATCCTAGACGCTCGATCTTGGTTATTTTCGCTTTCGCGGCTGGCAGTAAAAAAAACCATGTTTCTGTGAATAACTCCTGAACCGTAAGTCCTAGACGCTCGCTCTTGGCTGCATTCGATTCAGCTCGTGGCAGCCAGTCTAAAAAACACTATCTTGGACTTCTCTGCATGTTTCCCAGGCGAGCAATTGGCAGCATGTTCAGAACCATGTTTCTGTGAATAACTCCTGAACCGTAAGTCCTAGACGCTCGCTCTTGGCTGCATTCGATTCAGCTCGTGGCAGCCAGTCTAAAAAACACTATCTTGGACTTCTCTGCATGTTTCCCAGGCGAGCAATTGGCAGCATGTTCAGAACCATGTTTCTGTGAATAACTCCTGAACCGTAAGTCCTAGACGCTCGATCTTGGCGGCTTTCGTCTCAGCGCCTGGCAATTAGTATAGGAGCACTGTGTTTGACTTCTCTGGATGTTTCCCAGGCGAGTTATTGACAAGTAAATCCTAGACGCTCGATCTTGGTTATTTTCGCTTTCGCGGCTGGCAGTAAAAAAACCATGTTTCTGTGAATAACTCCTGAACCGTAAGTCCTAGACGCTCGCTCTTGGCTGCATTCGATTCAGCTCGTGGCAGCCAGTCTAAAAAACACTATCTTGGACTTCTCTGCATGTTTCCCAGGCGAGCAATTGGCAGCATGTTCAGAACCATGTTTCTGTGAATAACTCCTGAACCGTAAGTCCTAGACGCTCGCTCTTGGCTGCATTCGATTCAGCTCGTGGCAGCCAGTCTAAAAAACACTATCTTGGACTTCTCTGCATGTTTCCCAGGCGAGAAATTGGCAGCATGTTCAGAACCATGTTTCTGTGAATAACTCCTGAACCGTAAGTCCTAGACGCTCGCTCTTGGCTGCATTCGATTCAGCTCGTGGCAGCCAGTCTAAAAAACACTATCTTGGACTTCTCTGCATGTTTCCCAGGCGAGAAATTGGCAGCATGTTCAGAACCATGTTTCTGTGAATAACTCCTGAACCGTAAGTCCTAGACGCTCGATCTTGGCGGCATTCGTCTCAGCGCCTGGCAATTAGTATAGGAGCACTGTGTTTGACTTCTCTGGATGTTTCCCAGGCGAGTTATTGACAAGTAAATCCTAGACGCTCGATCTTGGTTATTTTCGCTTTCGCGGCTGGCAGTAAAAGAACCATGTTTCTGTGAATAACTCCTGAACCGTAAGTCCTAGACGCTCGCTCTTGGCTGCATTCGATTCAGCTCGTGGCAGCCAGTCTAAAAAACACTATCTTGGACTTCTCTGCATGTTTCCCAGGCGAGCAATTGGCAGCATGTTCAGAACCATGTTTCTGTGAATAACTCCTGAACCGTAAGTCCTAGACGCTCGCTCTTGGCTGCATTCGATTCAGCTCGTGGCAGCCAGTCTAAAAAACACTATCTTGGACTTCTCTGCATGTTTCCCAGGCGAGCAATTGGCAGCATGTTCAGAACCATGTTTCTGTGAATAACTCCTGAACCGTAAGTCCTAGACGCTCGATCTTGGCGGCATTCGTCTCAGCGCCTGGCAATTAGTATAGGAGCACTGTGTTTGACTTCTCTGGATGTTTCCCAGGCGAGTTATTGACAAGTAAATCCTAGACGCTCGATCTTGGTTATTTTCGCTTTCGCGGCTGGCAGTAAAAGAACCATGTTTCTGTGAATAACTCCTGAACCGTAAGTCCTAGACGCTCGCTCTTGGCTGCATTCGATTCAGCTCGTGGCAGCCAGTCTAAAAAACACTATCTTGGACTTCTCTGCATGTTTCCCAGACGAGAAATTGGCCAGCATGTTCAGAACCATGTTTCTGTGAATAACTCCTGAACCGTAAGTCCTAGACGCTCGCTCTTGGCTGCATTCGATTCAGCTCGTGGCAGCCAGTCTAAAAAACACTATCTTGGACTTCTCTGCATGTTTCCCAGGCGAGCAATTGGCAGCATGTTCAGAACCATGTTTCTGTGAATAACTCCTGAACCGTAAGTCCTAGACGCTCGATCTTGGCGGCTTTCGTCTCAGCGCCTGGCAATTAGTATAGGAGCACTGTGTTTGACTTCTCTGGATGTTTCCCAGGCGAGTTATTGACAAGTAAATCCTAGACGCTCGATCTTGGTTATTTTCGCTTTCGCGGCTGGCAGTAAAAAAACCATGTTTCTGTGAATAACTCCTGAACCGTAAGTCCTAGACGCTCGCTCTTGGCTGCATTCGATTCAGCTCGTGGCAGCCAGTCTAAAAAACACTATCTTGGACTTCTCTGCATGTTTCCCAGGCGAGCAATTGGCAGCATGTTCAGAACCATGTTTCTGTGAATAACTCCTGAACCGTAAGTCCTAGACGCTCGCTCTTGGCTGCATTCGATTCAGCTCGTGGCAGCCAGTCTAAAAAACACTATCTTGGACTTCTCTGCATGTTTCCCAGGCGAGAAATTGGCAGCATGTTCAGAACCATGTTTCTGTGAATAACTCCTGAACCGTAAGTCCTAGACGCTCGCTCTTGGCTGCATTCGATTCAGCTCGTGGCAGCCAGTCTAAAAAACACTATCTTGGACTTCTCTGCATGTTTCCCAGGCGAGAAATTGGCAGCATGTTCAGAACCATGTTTCTGTGAATAACTCCTGAACCGTAAGTCCTAGACGCTCGATCTTGGCGGCATTCGTCTCAGCGCCTGGCAATTAGTATAGGAGCACTGTGTTTGACTTCTCTGGATGTTTCCCAGGCGAGTTATTGACAAGTAAATCCTAGACGCTCGATCTTGGTTATTTTCGCTTTCGCGGCTGGCAGTAAAAGAACCATGTTTCTGTGAATAACTCCTGAACCGTAAGTCCTAGACGCTCGCTCTTGGCTGCATTCGATTCAGCTCGTGGCAGCCAGTCTAAAAAACACTATCTTGGACTTCTCTGCATGTTTCCCAGGCGAGCAATTGGCAGCATGTTCAGAACCATGTTTCTGTGAATAACTCCTGAACCGTAAGTCCTAGACGCTCGCTCTTGGCTGCATTCGATTCAGCTCGTGGCAGCCAGTCTAAAAAACACTATCTTGGACTTCTCTGCATGTTTCCCAGGCGAGCAATTGGCAGCATGTTCAGAACCATGTTTCTGTGAATAACTCCTGAACCGTAAGTCCTAGACGCTCGATCTTGGCGGCATTCGTCTCAGCGCCTGGCAATTAGTATAGGAGCACTGTGTTTGACTTCTCTGGATGTTTCCCAGGCGAGTTATTGACAAGTAAATCCTAGACGCTCGATCTTGGTTATTTTCGCTTTCGCGGCTGGCAGTAAAAGAACCATGTTTCTGTGAATAACTCCTGAACCGTAAGTCCTAGACGCTCGCTCTTGGCTGCATTCGATTCAGCTCGTGGCAGCCAGTCTAAAAAACACTATCTTGGACTTCTCTGCATGTTTCCCAGACGAGAAATTGGCAGCATGTTCAGAACCATGTTTCTGTGAATAACTCCTGAACCGTAAGTCCTAGACGCTCGATCTTGGCGGCATTCGTCTCAGCGCCTGGCATTTAGTATAGGAGCACTGTGTTTGACTTCTCTGGATGTTTCCCAGGCGAGTTATTGACAAGTAAATCCTAGACGCTCGATCTTGGTTATTTTCGCTTTCGCGGCTGGCAGTAAAAGAACCATGTTTCTGTGAATAACTCCTGAACCGTAAGTCCTAGACGCTCGCTCTTGGCTGCATTCGATTCAGCTCGTGGCAGCCAGTCTAAAAAACACTATCTTGGACTTCTCTGCATGTTTCCCAGGCGAGCAATTGGCAGCATGTTCAGAACCATGTTTCTGTGAATAACTCCTGAACCGTAAGTCCTAGACGCTCGCTCTTGGCTGCATTCGATTCAGCTCGTGGCAGCCAGTCTAAAAAACACTATCTTGGACTTCTCTGCATGTTCCTAAGGCAAATGTTTCTAAAGCTAATTCTTGAACCGTAAGTCCTAGACGCTCGATCTTGGCGGCATTCGTCTCAGCGCCAGGCAATTAGTATAGGAGCACTGTGTTTGACTTCTCTGGATGTTTCCCAGGCGAGTTATTGACAAGTAAATCCTAGACGCTCGATCTTGGTTATTTTCGCTTTCGCGGCTGGCAGTAAAAGAACCATGTTTCTGTGAATAACTCCTGAACCGTAAGTCCTAGACGCTCGCTCTTGGCTGCATTCGATTCAGCTCGTGGCAGCCAGTCTAAAAAACACTATCTTGGACTTCTCTGCATGTTTCCCAGGCGAGAAATTGGCAGCATGTTCAGAACCATGTTTCTGTGAATAACTCCTGAACCGTAAGTCCTAGACGCTCGCTCTTGGCTGCATTCGATTCAGCTCGTG